>NW_026267262.1:666563-681246 GCF_000697945.3 Frankliniella occidentalis | reverse complement strand
TCTGCATGTCGCAGGTCCTCGGCGCTCTGCTGCTGTCTCAGCTTTACGAGGGGCAGTGGGAGAAGGCGATGATAAGGGACCGAGCCCCATGCCATGCAAAACGGCCACGAATAGGGGCCAATGATTTGTACAGTCAAGTGCCCTAATTACGGACTAGCGTCCAAAATACGGACACTTTGCTATTTTCTACTAGTAAAGCCCCTAAATCGAAAACGGGTAGCCGGAATACAGATGCTGAGGGTTCACTGGAAAGGTTAGGCCTTCTAGAATCTAGATTTGAAGAAATATTTCCGATATCTTGCATACTGTTCTCTCCAAATAATGCCAAACTTGCGTTTGGGGGCGCCACGAAAACGGACAATTTTTATACTGCTTTGCAAGAATGTGGGGCTCTCAACGGCGGGTGATCGCACATCTTTCAGGTTGACGTATGTGAAACTAGGACTCTTCACCTACAAGATGACACAAGAAAATTTGGCCTATGTCACTTGTCTCAAGTTTGAGAAGCGATTTCCGAAAGTCTCCTAAATACGGACAGCGGTTTTTACATGCAAAAGTGACTGCTGTCCGTATTTAGGGCACTTTAACCGACTTTAAAAACGATCTTTAAGCAATTCTGGCGGCTAAACTATGCCAGATAAGAAAATTTCACCGGCAGGGTAAGGTCAAATTTTTACATGAAGTTTCTATTCCCCCCAACAATTTTTCACTTTTCAAAATTTTTAAAGGCTGTCCGTATTTAGGGCGCTTAGGCTCCTAAATACGGACACTCTTCTAGCGCGGCTCACGGGTACCTCCTAGGTGATAAAAAACCGTTCAAGGTGTTGGTAGGTGTGTCTCGGTCCGAAGATTTTATAATCCCCACCGATTTTCAATTTTGGCAAAACTACAGATTTTACAGGCCTTTTTCTCTAAAAATCGTCCGTATTTAGGGTCAATGACTGTACCTTGGCCACTGTGGCCAAAACCTGTACCCTCCGTTATATTGTCCGTAAAAATTGTCCGGTCAACTTTTACAGTGCACAGCTGCCCCGCAAGCTGCCCCACAGGAGAAGTCGTGCCGGGTGGCGATCCTGTGTTCCGGAACACATCCGCAGTTGTACTGAACACTCGAACGTGGCTCTGGGTAGCGCGAGGAGTGTGGCGCTCGCCGAGTAGAGCCAAAAGGCCCGGCCCCCGGCCAAGCCAAAGTATTTGTCTGGGAGTCAGAGCGGTCGGTTCGGCTCGGCACGGCAATCGAACGTTCACAGCAGAACTCTTGGCAGTGCATCTAGAGAAGATTTGAGGCTGAATAAAAGTCACGCACGCTTCAAGATCTGAGAAAGGTAGGACCAGGACACTACACCCCACAAAGGTGGCCCTTATTATACACTGGAAATCCAAGTGTACGAATGTCGTACACCTGCAGGTGTGCGAATGTCTGTCGCACACTTGTGGGTGAGCGAATGACCATTCGTACACTTGTAGGTGAGTGAATGACTATTCGCGTACTTGCAGGTGTGCGAATGACCATTCCCAGATCTTTTCCTCGGTCTTTTCCGCAGCTGGAGCACGCCCGACCACATCCCTTACCCGCGCATGCGCAAACCTCACGCCCCTGGCTTCATATAGATTGGGCTGCCTACCCAGCCCGGCGTTGTGGGTGCGGTGGGTTGCCTACCTTCTTGGCGGTAACTACCTGATGAGAATCCGCCAGCGCGCGCGCGCGAGGCTGCGGGCTCCCGGGCTCCCGGGCTCCCACGAAGGGAGGCATCTCCAAAACGAGGGTGCGCGATGATCAGCAGCTGGACGGCGGTAGGGGGGCGGGGTCCCGCGTCAAGGTCAGCGGCGCGGCGCAAGGCGCAAGGCGCAGTGGCCGGCGTCGCCGCCCCAATGTCCGTGATGACAGTTCAGCGACGTCGCCGTCCTCCTGGCCGCGGGGCGCCCCGCGCGCCCTCCTCGCAGAGGTCGACTTTGAGTGCGCAACTCAACACTGACAGTAGTTTGGGTTGCCTACCCACGCTGCCGCCTGCTGGGAGTGCAACGGGTTGCCTACATCGGGCTCCATACCCCAAGCTTTGGATGGAGCTCCCCGATGACGTACCCCGGAACGTCCGGGCATCCTCGGCACCATCTGATTCGTGCTCAGCGCACCGAAAAACCCGTCGGTACCAAATTTGGGTCGGCTCGGCCACTCGATACCAGTTTGACGGGAGAAGCAGTTTTAGGGCGCTAACTGAAAAACATGTCTGTGAAGATTCGCGCCTTGCAGAGAAACAAAGTTAATGCCTACTTTTTTTAATTGCAGATTCGGAAAGAGCATGAAATTTTGGTCCAGAAACCACTCGGCCACCCCTGTATCGGTTGCACATCACCCCGCCAATATATCATCAAAACATCAAAAATCGGTCATTTTAGTTATTTTTCTTAGTTTTTTCTAGATTTCATCCTGCTGTAGCTCCTAAACTGTAAGGATTGCCCTTGCAAAAATCGAAAATACTAGTTGAGAGCTATCCGGCGATCGTCCCAAAAGTAGAGAAAAATTCTCGGAACATTGTCGTTTAGCTATGCAAAATGCGAAAAATTCAGCTCAAAAATTTCGGTTTTCCCTTTAGAACGGACAGAAGGAGCGGGCCTAGGTAAAATCTAAGTACAGATTTGAGTTCCCCGCATCAAACTATCCCCTAAGAGCCCAGTTCGCAACAGCCCTGGGAACGCTGCAAAAAAAATAAAAACCGAACATTTGCCCCAAACCCCGAAAAAAGTGTACGAAAATCTTCAATCGGTTATATCTTTGGAACTGTTTGAGCTAGAGCGCCCGAAAGAAATGTTTTGGAGTCGTCTCAACGAGTACTTTAAAAGACACAACAGGAAAAAAATGCAGTCGAGGTCTAAAAAAGAGAGATAAATCTATCCTGTATCGCCCCATGTAAGATTATTCCAGGTTCCAACGATCATTGGTAGAGTTGCTTGAGTATGTTTGTTTTTTTATTACAGAGGTAGAACTGCCACCACAATACCATCCGTTAGGACATAGCGCATAGATATGTATTGAAGCATAAATACAAGAATTCATACAATACATGGCAAGTGGACAATTTTATACGACCAATATATGCAAGTGTTACAGAAAATTGGACGTTTGCAAGTATACCAAAGCCGCATGATCAATGTAGTAATATAGACAGATAATAAATGCATGAGAATTTTGCCGAATTTAATTATTACAAGCCGGAAATTTGAAGAAGATGTAGAGAGCATTTAACTAGCAACATTTTGTTTGTTTGGATTTACTTCGGAGTCGGATCACTTTTGTGCAAACATTTCTTGGAAAATGAATTGGAGATGAGATGAATATATGATGAAGATCTTGTCTACAGAGATTAATGAGTCTTCATGCAGTATTTCACATAGTCCACGAAGTACACTTACAAGTTCACTAGCTGAGGGAAATGATTTGAAAGGTTTCAGAGAAAGCAGTAATAATTGACTATTGTAATGACATTTTGTCGTGCCTTTTTTTCCTTTAATAGTTACATCTACATCTCTAAGTTATGATGAATGGATTTGCAACAAAGTATGTTTTTATCACATCATTACGAGCACCAAATTTGATAGTATTCAGGTTGTCATTTTAATGGCATGTAAAATATTTTCTACCATTGCGAACAGAAAACTATTTGAAGATATGTAGGTGCCACAATTGTTTATTGAGTAGGGCAATCCAACACAACCAATTGCATTAGACATGGCCTACAAACCTTTCATTAACTTCGGTAGTTTGTATCACATTTAACACAACTAACTAATGATGGTCAGACGTAGGAGAAAGAATCATCCACATGGTACCGAGATTATGGATACATTTTTTAACCGATGCTAAGTGTGCTTCACTCTCCTCTTGAGACATGGGGTGGTTGCTCAATGAAAAATTGGTACTGGAAGGGCGGTCACCAATCCAATGCACAGAACCATAACCACTATTAGGTGGTTTCAGAAAGTGTTCATATTTAGTTGGCTTTGATATGCCTCTTGCATAAATAATCTGATATTTGCTGAACGCTCTCTTTGCCTCAGCATCAAGTGCAGAGAGTAAACCTTCCCTTTGCTCCTCTGATGATTCTGGTGACAGGCAATAATAACCCCTGAAAAAAAAGTCATGCATTAATCACTAGATATTTGGGTAGGTTTCTTATACGTAATTGTTACTTTATACTTACGTATGTTCAAAGATATGGCAGGCAGGAAGAACCTTGTAACCCAAATTGTGCAATGTATTGTAAGCATTTGAAACTGCATCAAGGTGCTGGAGAAATGCTTTAGATGATATGGGGGTTTCACCTGGTACGTAATTCTCTTCTCCACTCATTTCAGCACAAAGTTCTGATGGATGCTTTAGTGCTATGTGACATTTCATATTCAGTTTTAAATCAGCAGCATTCAATCCACAGTATGTGCAGAACCTGACAAGAGTTTAGTTTAGTTTTTCGACTTTTTGTAAACATACAGAAGTCATTGTCATAATATTAATACATAGAAAAAGGAGATGTTCAACATCAAATTTAATTCAATATAAATATAATCAACCTGTGAAGTCTGCCATACACTAATACTCCTTCTCATTAATAATTTTTTTCAAGTCTACTCTGGAATATATTGAGAAATGTTGACTCAAGAATTTCAGATGGTAGTCTGTTATAAATGTTAGCACATTGGTTTCTTACAGAATTGTAGTTGTAGTTGCTTAAAAAAATTATCTATTTCTGGTCTGATAGTTATGAACAGTGCTTACTGTAAAATGAGAGAATTTCCCTTCTTGCACAAATATCTCATTTAACATTATTTCGTACAGATTTTATATGTTCTGAACAGCTAGATAAAATGATATCTGGTATCCTAGGAATTTGGTAGACTTAACTTGATTGATTTTAATTCCATTTACGTTTAGATTAAGAGTGGATAGAGCAGGGTTAGCTTACACAGTTTGTAGATGTAAGCTTCACAATGTTTTTAAATAGTCAACTCTTACCTGTAGCCTTTCAATTTCACTGAATCCTTGTGTGGCTGAGAGCTACGCTTGCATACTCGCTTGGGCGGTTGATTGCTTACAAGGTCCAAGTCAGTCTCGGAGCAGCACGACTGGAATGACAGACAAAAATAATTCTAGATGTCCAATAATAACTACCAAAGAAAAAATGATGAGATTATGTTTAGTACCAGTTTCCATTCGCTTTCTTGATAAAAATCTTTTGACCCGTCCTCCATTTCCTGTTTGCTGATGTTATATGTCCAGAAAACTTCATCACCTGGCTCCAACTTTTCTGTCTTTTGCACAAATACAAAGTTTGCTCTTTCCTCCTTGGAAGAGATACTAAAGTCCACCTTCAGATTTGGATGTGGGTCATAGTTGCAGAGTGAGAGTGGTCCTCCAAGGTACAGAAAATCATTGCCATGATGCTGGCACGGAGAGCGTAGGTACCTGTGATGAGTAGGATTTTCTGGTCCTGGGAATCTTGCTATCCATCCCATACGCAGTGCTGAGGTGGGAGTAAGTACCCTCCTGTGGATTAGAATGGTTACAATTATTTTCGTCATATTACCCTATCTGAACAGTCTCAGTAATACAAGTGATGTCACCAGTCATCTCAGTTATTTGCTTACAAAGAGAATATCAACTGGGAACATGACTGGCTCACACAGTAACACTCACTTGCTAGCGTCATGGTCCTCTCTAACAAACAAACCCCATCCACAATCAAATGTTTTGCGGGCTGTAAATATTTCTTCGGCTTCAAACCACATACGTTTGATGCTTGTTTTTAATCGGGTGAAGCTGTTAATATCCATAGCGGGCATGTTTTCTTCCTCTTGTAGGATTGCTGAACAATCCCTCAACGGTAAACCCATAAGTTGATGCGCAAGAGTCATGTCATATTTCCATAGTTCTGATAGCTGATTTACAGACATCTCAAATCCTGATGAAGTTTTCTTGCATTCTTTCGCAGTCTCAGCCAGCGGCACCGGCGGCCTGGTACTTTTTCTTGGCTGCACTCCATGTTTAGCTCCACGACCCTAGAATGATTAGATAACAAACACTTAAGCAATACCTGCAGACATATTTTGCTTATTAAAATACCACTGTTTACCATAGCTATATTGTATTGCTACTTGTGTGGTGGGAGAAACTGCAAGAGTTGTACCGAACACAGGGGCTGCTGCTGCTACTGCTAGCTGCTAGCGCGCGCGAGGCCAGTGGTATGAGAAATAGACCATTCCACCGACTGTGGAAGAAGAAAGAAAAGAATCTAAAAGCACCGGAAACAGTATTGATAAACAGATAAAATAGTTCACTTTTTCTACTTTTCTTGACCGAGAAAATTATTCTGGACTTGTTGGTGTACCATAGAGGGTGTACATGAATGATCCACACTGTTTCTTGGTACTGTTTCCTGTACTTTTTGATTCGTTTCTTTCTTCTTCCCCCCACGCCCCACACGCCACTTTGTCAGTTTGGTCTTCAGTGTCCGATAATCGTCGGCGCATTACTTTTGCTGTCACTTGCCGCGAAGATATCATCGAATTAAAAAATGGTAAACCATTGATTCAAGGTGAGAGGTATTTTAACAAGCAGGATTTCTCATACCATGGCCTCAAACCAGGACCCACCTTCCCCTCCCCTCCCCCTCCCCTACTGCATCTGCGCAGGAGCCAAGAGGAGCTGGAGCTGGAGCTGTAGGAAAAATGGCCGGAACTTATGACCGTGTTTATGTCCATATTGATGCAAAGTGGTCAGAGGATTTTATTCCATGGATAGAATCTTTGGAGGAAAATGGAAAGGGTCTCCAAGACGGTTTTTTTGTGGCATGTCCCCAATTTAAAGGATTCGTTTATTTTCCTTCTTTTACTTTGTTTGGTACAGCTTGTCTGTTTTGTTCCAGGCAACATTTGATATGACGATCCGCAGCGTTAAACCAGAAACTGAGGAAGAATTTCTACGCTTCTTGTGCTTATCAGGAGATTTGGACAGGTTTGACATGCAAAAGTTTCTCAGGGCGCCAGAGGAAGGACTGTACGAGTTGCACACACAGAGGTTAGCTGTACTTTTTCAAAAAGTCGTAGTCTCTTGCCGGACGTTTTGTTCATCGCTGACTCGAATTGTATGTGTTACAGGATTAGTCAGGATTTATCTGGAGAGGTAGAGAAGGCCAAGGAATGCATACGTACTTACGCCTCATACAAAAATGAAACCTGCTGGTACATCTATTATATTTAGTATAAACTTGTGTAAACCTTCGCATATTCCTGTTCATATTGTAACATTTACATTTTATTTGGTTTCAGCTCTAAATTTTTAACCGAGGATGATGGTTTGGAGAAGCTGTTTCAACATTGGGAAACAGATATCCTGAGAGTTGGAGGTATCAAACATATTGCCAGTAAAGTTGATTTCAGAAAAAGAGTAAGAGCTGTGCAGGCTGTCATCAATGGTTTCAAAAGTGATACTTCAAACTTTAAGTGGGAAGCGAGCATGACAGGCGCTCAAAGAAAATGTCAGGATGTAGAGTGCACGGGGCCTAAACAGGGAGTTAATGACCATTGTGTGATGTACGGTTTTGGAGAGCAGGCTCCAAGCAGTCGCATCAGCGTGACAGAAAATCTGCGCCTGAGCAGGATTTTTAATTTGCTATGGGCTCTTGATCATCACTATCCTGGCATTCAAACTAGCTTTCGCTACTATGCATCAACTCACAGCTCCTTCGGTTGCCATTATGAGGATGGTTTATTTTATAGTGCTAATTATCATTTCCTTGGCCATGCTAAAGTTTGGTAAGACCTCTTCTGCATGTATGCTCTGCACTGCTCTCTTATTTTCTACATGCCACAGCAGTCATGTTTCCCTGTAATGCACAGGGTGATTGTGCCGCCAACATCTACATCATTGCTTGAGTTTCATCTACGAAGAGGGTCCCATATTTTGGATGCTTCTTGTATGAATGTACTTGGGCACAAGCGTCATATTCCCAGTGTTCCATGGTTGAAGAGTAAAAACATACCTTTCAAAATTGTAAGTGTTTAGTACCTACAATAGAGTATCATGTATTATTTTAGTTGCACTAGTAAGTACATGATTATTGTATCATTCGCCAGGTCGTACAGAAACCTGGGGATATGTTGATTATACGGCCAAACACACCTCATTTTGGTTTCTCCACTGGACCTTGCATATCAGAAGCAGTAAATTTTATGACTGTTGGTGCCATTCCATATTTAATGAATTCAAAACGATGCTTATGCTCCAACAGAAGGTCAGTAGCATATTAGTAAGATATTTATTCACCCTCCAACTAGCATACAGTTAACTTGTGATTGTTCATTTTAGCCCTCTGCACATTAACTTTAAACATCTGGTGGCTGCCTGTAGGCCTGACCTTCATGAAATCCAAAGTAGTGGGAAACCTGTGTTCAACCAAAGTATAGTCAATGAATTGAAGCTGTCTTGCAATGAAATCTGTGAGAGCGCATACATTGTAAGTGATAATATGGTACATTTCCATTTCGCTCATGTTTTTATCACTTATCCTGATTGAGTTGTTTCATTTGCAGGACAAATCAACTAGTTCTACAAGCGGAACTGACACAGGCTCATTGTCCTGTGAGCCAGACGATGCAGGAATGTATGGTTGCCCTGTGTCATTATGTAATAAGAAATTTTACAAGTCCAGTAACACTAAGAAGGAAATGAAGAGGCACGTTAGGTTGGCTCACAACCCCAAGCTGCACTCTGACTGTTTACTTCAGAAAATTGATGAGATGTTTGCTTGTAAATAGTGAGTGGTTTGTAGAGCGGCTTGTAAAAGCTTGCGTTTGTGACCCAATAGTGTATACAGATTTTTGTCTATTGTGGTGTTATATTTAAGCATGTGGTCTTACCAGAAATTCATTAGCTGCAAAATCTTCCTCAATGTCGGTTTCAAATTTAATAATTCGCTTTACGTCCTCCTCACCAATAATACATTTTTCTTGAAGTAATAATTATGTTTTACTTAGTTATTGAAGCTAAAACCATAAATTGGCTACCACAGCCAATCAAATTTGTTTTATTGGTTGTCAGTTGGGCTCTATCAAATAGTATGACAATTCCCCTTTCTTAATAACTTGAGCCCCAACAATAATTCCACTTTGTCTCCGAGATTTCTGTCCAGAAAGCCAGCTAAGTACAATACATTGTGGGAGCACCCACAGGTTTTCACTGTGATTTTTCTTTTTACATAATTCGACCAGTGAAGCTTAGTTTCCCAGTATGTAGATGAAGGTCTCAACCAGACAATTCGTGACAACTGAGTTCTGATGAAATTGTGATAAGTTTACCTTCTGGTGTGGAGCGAACTAGGTTGAGGTTGTGTTTTTCAATGTCTTATGTGTCCTGTAGCCTCTATACTTGTTAACAGCTATCTTCTACATACAACATATTTTTACCCTAAAGACGTCAGACAAAGGCTGTTACTTTCTGTGATAGTCTTAATAACTGTGATGCAAAGGTACTCTTTACTGCTTGCACCAATGTATGTAAGAAATAGCAACTGCAAATGTGTCAGTATTGTATTTGTACTAATGTGTTGAATACGGTTGAATAAGTCAAGGAGATTGTGCATTGAGGTCCACTCTTAGATCATGAGTTAGTGTTTTTCGTTATGTCTCACAAGAGAAGAAACAAATTTTGTAGTGAAAAATTAATTAATAAACCTTGAGTTGCTGAAACTGTACTTTGCACAATAAGAACTGGGTGAAAATACTCCCAATAACTCATGTGAATGTAGCCATCAATCTAAATATCTGACTGATCCAAGTTACCTGGATGTTTATCTTTATTTGTTATGATACATTTTCCAGTGTCAGTAGAAGTGAAACGCCATTTGAATGATTTCATATCTGTTTGGAATCTTCCACATTACTTTCGATTCAGTGTGCAGCAATGGAATCCCATTTCTCATTTTGCAATTGTAAATTGTAGGAATCTTGTATATTGGATGTGTTTATTGGATGTAACTAGATCATTCTAGAGGTGTCCTTCACATTTAAAACTAGTCTTGCAAGAGAAGAAACAAATTTTATTAAGAAAGTTTAATTATGAAACCTTGACTTGTTGAAACTGTACTTTGCACAAAGCGAACTGGGTGGTAATAGCCAAATAACTCATGTGATTGTAGACTGTAATTTAAATCTCTGCTACTTGCTCGCATCAACAAAGAAGGAGCACAATCACACCTACTGCCCGGTTGGAGAGGAGTCAAGGTGCTTTTATCAATGTGCATAGGCTCTGAATGAAAAGCCTCAAAGACACGATAAAATGACTCTGGAAATAAATGAGTCTGGCTCACAACCCACATTTGAAGTCCGGATGTCTCCTTCAGAAGATTGACGAGCTGTTTCCTGTTCGGAAGTGATTGATTGGCACGGTGGTCGCAAATGAGGTTTGTATATTTGTCATCAAATTTAATTTTAAGCACATGTTCTCATTTAGTTACCAGATTTTCTTCAGCTGCAATGTTTTCTAGAATGTCATTTTCAAATTTTATAATGTTCTTTACGTCTTCCTCAAATATCTGTAAAGCAAAACTTTAAATTAACAATTCTGTCTGTAGAATCATTCCTAAATAAAGAATGCACGAGTCCTTACATTTATTTCATGCACTCTGTCACCACATGTACATGTATTTCTGTGGTCTTCCAAATCCATGTGTAGCATTCTGAAGTCGGCAAGCGTCCATCAAAACTGAAACAGACCGTTAGAAAAGCTGTCTTACATATCATATCTTCTTTCATATGCTTTCCAGTGAGTTAATACGGTTTCTGTTCTAGGTCTAATGTGGATATCCCTGTTTCCAAGGAACACCTGCCTAATCAGTGGAGATGGCAATGGCCAGATGAAAATATTACAGTACCTTATTCAGTGAGGCATTATGTTAAGCTTCAGAAAGAAAGAGGAAGGTTTGAACTCTTGTATTTTATGTAAGTGTCATCAAAACTTAATACTTGGAAGGAGAACATTCTTGAGAAATTTGTGACATGTTGAACTCAGGGACAAAGTTCATTGTTTATCTGACAGTACTAGAGGCTAATTTGAACTGCTTGGCATTGCTTAGTGTAAGGATTGGTACAAAGTGCTTGCTTACGTATTGGTTTGTATCATTGGGATTTTTTAAATGTGTTTTGAATTATTTGTCAGAATGATTCTTTAAGGTGGTCAGTTGGTATAATAAGGGCCAAATCTGTCTTTTTTGAATTTTTGCTTCACAAAAACGGCATGTGCTACACATCTGGACTCATTACCATCTTATACCTCGTATCTTTGTGGTCTAAATCCACCTATGAGACATTGTAATGTGTGAGGAAAAGCACCTCCTAGAGAGGTTGCATAATTGTGTTAAAATGCTGTAAAATTTTGGAGTGCAGGATATCTTGAAGACAGTTTGCCCTAAAAAATTAGGATTTTGTACACACATTGCTCCTATCGATTGACACAGGATCTTTTGAATCAATTTGTTAGTTTAAAAGTAACAGACATGTTCAATTAAACTTTATTTAGATTAGAACTTAACCTATTTCAGATAAACAAACGGCTGTGAATTTCAGCAAATCCCTGTGTCAGTCTGTGGAATGTGTGTGCGAAATCCTAATTTTTTCAAACAAACTGTTCTGAAGATATCCTGCGCTCCACAATTTTACACAGGTGATGTGTGAGGAAGTTTTACTAGGACAGCAACTTATACCTATCAGAAGCATTTGATTGTGTTAGTCTTGGGAAGCTTCAAAACATAGTTGGAAAATTTGGTATTAGAGGAACTGCATACGAGTTATTAGTATCATTTCCAATCCCAGTCTTCCGCAGTCAGTCCGTCAGTGTGACATAAAATAAGTGTGAAATCAATAATCTAAATTGTTTTCCTGAAACTGGCATTTTTAAACAGTTTTCTATATTTTAACTTTCTAATTACACTTCTGTAAGTGTTGGAAAAAAAATGAAACAATTTTGTGTGATCTGACCACTGAATGTAATTTCGTATTTATAGGTGATATGCATGTGTCAGTTATTAGCTGTGATATGTTTGTATTTTAACGTGCCTGACATATATTTTCATATTTTTCTCGCTAATGGCCAGCTTACATTGATTAAGTCCAACTGCGATTGTCCACTGTGATAGTGATTGTGGCAACTCAGTCCGTTTTGATGTCACGCACTTCAGCATAATCAAGTATTGGTGTGCTTTCCCTGCTTATTGATTTTAACTGTCTTTTTCCATGACACAATCAAAGTACTTGTAAGAAATCACATATGGTTCCTAATCAATGTGCTGGACAACATCATTTTGTAGACTCATTGAAATTTGATGAAAATTTGGCATGTGAGTATATGATGAACCATGTGATGTATAGTAATATATTAATTTATAAGTTTATATTATTGTGCCATCCTTAAGTGTATATTTATCTAGATATGTGTACTAAATATCAATTCCCAGATACAGTGAAGTTATGTAGCTGTGTTTCTCACAAAACTCTAAGTTGAAGTTGAAATGTATTTCTTAGCTGCTACTGCTACAAAATGGTTTTTAGCATGGTAGATGTACAATGATTACATGGGCAAAATTTTATTTTTTAGTGAAGCTCTCTGCAAGGAGACAGAAGCATCAACTTTCTTGATGTCTTAGAGCCCTTTTTGTAATCTTGAGATCTTATATGTAACCACAGCAAAGATCTAAACTGTGATTGTTTTAAGTTTTCATCTCCCCAGATTACAGTCACAAGATAGAAATGATTGAATAAATGCATTAAAAACTTAAATATGTTTTTGACTAAAGGCTCAAAATTTGTGGTTTTGTTTCTTAAATGAAAAGTTTCCGCCTCCTTAATCAAAGGCACAAACATTAGGAATGTGATCAGTCCATTTTAATTTAGAGACGATCACATCTAGAGAAATTCCTAGCTATGATTCAAGGAGATTAAAAAGAATAATTGTATGATAGACCATCTGAAACTAGGAAATTCCATTGGATGCTTGAAGATTATCAGATGTGATACAATTTTTGTTTACTTTCAGAGTTTATTGAGACTAGAAACTACACGTCCTTTTTCCTAGAAATTTGGAGTATGCTTTGCGTTTTCTTTTTAAAACATAGTTTTACATTCCACTCTTAGACCATGAAAGTTCAGATCTTTCTGGAAACTTAATTCACAGCCAAGATTCTACCATAATTGTTGTTATCAGATTCATATCAGGATAATTTTTCAGTGAGTGATGATTCAGTTGTACTGTTGTCAGTAACAAATCTTTCTTTCACACCTGCAGACTGATGCACTGAATGTTTAAAGACCATGGCATTTCATCCATATGCTAAATGGTATATATTTATCACATGACAATGTAACAAATGACTAATGATTAATTGTTAACTGTGTCTTTAACAGATCTTACAGTATTATGTGATCTTCTGTATTCTACTGTTATTGAAAGAGGAACATAAATATACTGTACTCTTTATTATTTTTCCTTGCAAACAATTTATTATCATACAGACATGTGTCAAAGAAATATTTTTTCCACCATCCATAATGGGAATCAAGGAAATGAATCAACAATACATGCAGTATGTAAACTTGTGGAACAAGTTACACAGGCAGAGAAGAAAATGTAAATAGTACTGGACTTCAGCAATGTATGAGTGAACCCGTACAGGAGCACTCACACATGTTCATAATTTGTACACAGTAAATATATTACATTTTACTACCAATATGCATTTAGCAAACTCGGGATGCATTAGTAAAAGCAATATCTGAAATGATGGGTGATGGGTTCCAGGTTTCATTGGAGGGCCGCCTTGTGTTCATCACAATATATTAAGCAATATTCTCAAGAAATATGGAACGATAGGACAAATAAAAAGCACGGCCAAATCATACCTCAAGGAAAGGCATCAATACGTGGACATTGAAAAAGATTGGACAAATAAATCATGGTCAACCTGAAGAAAACTGAAATATTCTGTTCCTCAAGGATTAGTCTATATTCATATTATACACAAGTGCAGAACATTAGCAAGATTCCTCTAGAAATTACGGTTTATTTTTATAAATGATCTAACTGAGCTAAATTTTCAAGGTGAAATAACTCTCTTTGCTGATGATACAAATTTATTCTGTTTTGGTAGCACTGAAGAAGAACTAATAGCCCAAATGAACAAGATATGCATGTCCTCATGGAATGGATGGAACTCAACAATCTATTTATAAACATTGACAAAACGCAATATATCATTTTTAAGAAACCGGCAACACTAACATCAAACATCAAACATTTTGTCTTCAAAGATATTATTATATTTCACATATACTTGTTAATCCTTCAAATTCATTTATTTGTTATTACCATAAAATATTTAATTTTTGTTAGTTTATGCAACTTCTTAAAAACAGTACCATGTATTAAACCAACCCTAAAAATGGAGCTGAGGCTCTTAGGGTGCATTGTACAAAATAAATAAATTAAAAAAAACTATACACAGATACATTTAAAGAATTCATTAAGACCTGGATAGAAGAAAAAGCATTCTACAAACTTGAAGACTTCATGAGTCAAAATTGGAGGGAGGAAGAAAAAAGATAAATAAACAGTTCATTGACCTTCTTCACATATAGTTATAGT
>NW_026267262.1:665210-666513 GCF_000697945.3 Frankliniella occidentalis | reverse complement strand
AGTTGCCGGCGCAGCGAAGCGGAGCTGGCAACTCCGTTTGGCGGAAGGGCGGGCCTGCTTGTTTTCAGTGTTCATTTCTCCTGTGTGTGTGCGAAGATGGGAGCGCACATTTGAAGTATAGAAGAGACTGCGATCGCCCCCACCGCCCTGGGATATTGGTGTTTGGGGGCCCTCCTGCCGGGGCCCTTACCCTCCCAGTCCGGCCCTGGCCAGGGCGCCGTCGGGCATGGCCGGGTTGGCCGCGAGGCGCTTCTTGATCTCCTCGAGCTTGTGCTTGGCCTTCTCCTCGCGGGGCTGTAGTGCTTGTCCGGCCCGTGCCCTCGCGGCGCGTCTTGAAGGGGAGCTCGCCCGCGGCTTTCTTTTGAAATTGTCCCAACGGGCACTTGGCTACGCCCCGCAGCACTTGCAGCGGTATTGCGGATAGTATTTACACTACTTTTAAACCAAGAAGAATAGGAGCAAGCTTTTAAAAAGTCAGAGAGACCGGCATTCCAAAGAGAAGAGAAAAATCCGTCAAGTCCACATTATCCAATGTGGCTTAGGAAGGCTTCGCGTGCTTGGTGTGGGTAATGACCAGCGCATAGCCTTGACTTACACATAAACGGCATCCAAGGTAAAGCAGAGGTCAAGCTAAATCCCTAGAATAACTAACTGAGCACTTACAATTACACAACGTTTTTATTGTACTATTACACACCCTATTTAAATTTTACACTTCTTAAAATCAATTGACTGACTGTGACGGAAGCTGTCGCCTGATCCAGCCCTTGCTCCTCTACCCCTTCCCCTCCCTCGTCCCTCTGCCCGGCGGTGGCGTTCAGGGCGGGAAAAGCGTGCTGACCTGCAAATTTGCTATCGGTGACTCATGTCTGGGCTGGGGTCGGCCTCCTGTCCGCCCCGCTGCTGATCGCCATCCAGGGCCCAGCGGCCCCGGCCAACAACGAGACGCAAGCTCATCCTTGGCCTACGAATTCCATTCAAATTTTGTTGATCACAGAAAAAACTGGCCTGCCGGCCGGTAGAGAGACAGTCCAGCAAACTGAGGGTAAGAATAATTTACACATTTACCTACAATTTACAAATAACAAGTTACACATTTACTTACAATTTACAGATGATTACAATAATTCACACATACTCCATGGACAAGCCCAACGGCAGATGGTAACTAAAGTACAACTGGTAGGTCTCTACTAGCAGCACAGGCGCCACCGCATCACTAAACACAGCGTCTATAACAGTGGCGCCACTCTGGTCCCAGTACGTGCCGTGCACCTTGTCCTGCTTGCGGGGGCAGCGCACC
>NW_026267262.1:660156-663242 GCF_000697945.3 Frankliniella occidentalis | reverse complement strand
CTTTAGCAGTGTGTTAATTGTTGTGACATTTACGTGGCTATCGCAGGTGTCCGATAACCTGTTGTGTGTGAACAAGTGAAGTGTAAAGAAGTTGGATCAGCTACTTACATCTTACATCCAATGGACTGTCGTTTTGGTTCCCACTCTTTTATAATGCCCGAGTTGGCCTCGCCTTTGGCTGCACAATATTCTTGAGTCAGCTTGAGCAGAGTCTTTTTTTGAGTTTTGAAAGACACTACTTCAAGAAGCTTCATTGTGACACCTTGTGAATCGATGCACCAATTGCAGCACAGGAATGGTCAGAACTCACGTAAGTAATCAATAGTTGTTTATATGGTCTATTAGTGGAATCTGAGCCGGCAAACTATTTAGTAAAACATGAACCACATCTTTGAAGATAACTGTCAGCATGTTTTATGACAATCAGCTTAGGAGCCAGATTGTTCAAGGCTTTTTAAAAAATCTCTGAGAAGTATACTTGGTATTTTGATAGAAAAGCGTACTTAGCATGTGTTCACTTACAAGTGTATAGCTGCTATATATTCTCATCGAGAGAGTACACTTGTAGCAGAAATTGGAAAAGATTTACATTTCCTTGCTCTATAATTTCCCAAATATAAGATAAGTTTCTGTACATTTCTTAATTCTAAGATGTACTCAGTGGCCATTTTTTTTGTGAATTTGTTTCTTTAACTTGCTGAAAGCAATTAAATTTTTTAACTACTGCTAGCTAAAGTGCTAGCCTGTCAATTATGAAAGAACGCTTCAATCGCCTCTGATAATTAGCAAGATTTTCACAGTAGGCTTGTGGCGGTCTCTCTGAAACAAGTCTTTTAGTTTCATAAGCATTATGTGAATGTAAATTTAACCAGTTAATCACAAATTACTTACCTTAATGTACTTAATGGTTCCACTTCTATATTTTTGGGACAAGAGATTGAGTCACGAGTAAGCACCTTTTATACCTGCAATATTCATGAGCATGTTAGCATTCTTAGTCTCTTTGCATTGTAATGATTTCCTGCAGCCCGGCACCCAATGTTGTGTTCAAAGTGAAGGAATTCAGTCTACAACATGCTATTAGAAGAGTCTTGACTTTATTGGACTCTTAGGAAGTTTTCAGATTACAAGGCCGAAATAATTGTTATTCAACATCGCAGAGAAATATCCCTGAAAACTGTTTCTGGTTTCTATGATAAAATTTTCTACGTATTGTTTTGACATAAGTCGTTTCTATATGTAGAGCACGCTCTTTTAATTCTGACACTAGCCATACCATTTTTATAACTGTAGGACAGGAGATAGAGACACAGAATAGTAACATGACTATCAAGAATGAGGGTTTGAGAACAACTTCTGTCTATGCTGCTTTATAAGAGTAAGATGTGCATAAGTCTGACAGCCAGAGCAGGGTTACAAATGAATGAATTCATTGTATTATATGCTATTACATGTGTGGGAACCAAGTTTACATCACTCCTGGGCCGGTTTTAAAAATATAATAGCCTACAGTAATTGCCAGCCATCTACGCAGAGATTTGCCTTCAAACAAATTTTGAGTATCCTGGCCAAATTTTCCTAGCATTGCATTGACATGAATGATTTCTATGTCCATAGAAAGCCCTTCTTATTTTGAATCTAATCATACCATTTCCATATTTTTAGGACAAGAGATTGAGTCACAAAGAAGCATCCTTTCACAGAGATCCATACAGAACAGTGGAGACATCTCATCTACCCTCGCACTATTCGACTTATATTTTTCTAATATCCCCAAGGCGTTCTTGGGATTACGAGTCCTAGCTTGTTTATTAATTTAGATTTCTTGCCTAGCTCAAGTGGCAGAATGATATTTCAACCTCTTCACTATCCTTAATCGATATTATTGCAAACAAAATCACTCCAGAAAGGGGTAATTAAAATAAGAAAATGGAATTTCTCACTCTGAATATATCAGGTCTTATCCTATCCGGAGTTCCAAAGCTGGCTCTTCTATTGTTCGGTCCATTGCAGGTTCATTACATTTTTGAAAGTTAGTTGTGTTTGATAGCCTTTCCTGACATTTCCTTTTTTATATATAAGGTGACATTATTCCCAATAATTCTAGTTGTAAACAACATTATATTTTATAAAACAAAAACAAATTACGTTTAAAATTTCAAAATCATCACATTTAAAATCCAAGAACAGATTTGGATTCCTCGGGTTTATACTTTGTGGTCCATTTTAACACCAAGAAGTGTAAACAGGTGCCTTTGACACCGTCTACTGCATTTTGGAGGTTTTACACTTGCAAAGTGTAAAGCTAACACCACAGGGTGTAAAATTTTGAATGGAACTTTTTAGTGAGTACCTGTAGAACAGTTAGTTTTACACTTTAAACTGTAAGACTTTTAGTTTTACAGTTGTAACTGTAAAACTTTATTTTGACAGTTTAAACTATAAAGTTGTTCTACACTTCTTTGCAGAGCATGGAGTCATAAACTGAGAGGAACACCCCATTATATATATTTTACCTTTCCAATTAGCCAGTCCCAGTCCCATTCCTTACTTTTAATTCGATTTCATTGAATTTGTGAGATTTTGTTTTCAGTATCAAAAGCAAAAATAATGAAATTATATTTTTCCTTTAAGAAGAGTGCATTCTGGTGCAGAATAATGTTCTAAGTTGTTGCTTTAGGATCTGTCAAATATTGGCCATAGAAACTACTAAACTATCCCTAGATAACCAAGACCAGAGGTCTTTTGAGACCTAAGGTTCATAAGCGAACCTGGCAGCCGAAATTGGCAAAATCAAACATATTGTTCTTGCCAATACGTAGGCCGTACCGTGCCCTATCCAAAACTATGTAGCGTGCCAGGTAGCGTTGACGCAATTACTGGAAAAAATTAATAATGTCAAAAACGCCTGCGTACTAGGCTACGATGCGCTACAGGCGTGTAGCGTGGGTAGTCTAAGTGACGTAGTGACGTCCCCACAGGCGCAAATACCTGTTTATAAAACTTTTGCCAGTGATCGCGTAACCGCTACCGGGCACGCTGCATACACTGCCAGTGATGACAACAGAATCAGCCTGTGGATGATG
>NW_026267262.1:652223-655726 GCF_000697945.3 Frankliniella occidentalis | reverse complement strand
CTATTAGTGGAATCTGAGCCGGCAAACTATTTAGTAAAACATGAACCACATCTTTGAAGATAACTGTCAGCATGTTTTATGACAATCAGCTTAGGAGCCAGATTGTTCAAGGCTTTTTAAAAAATCTCTGAGAAGTATACTTGGTATTTTGATAGAAAAGCGTACTTAGCATGTGTTCACTTACAAGTGTATAGCTGCTATATATTCTCATCGAGAGAGTACACTTGTAGCAGAAATTGGAAAAGATTTACATTTCCTTGCTCTATAATTTCCCAAATATAAGATAAGTTTCTGTACATTTCTTAATTCTAAGATGTACTCAGTGGCCATTTTTTTTGTGAATTTGTTTCTTTAACTTGCTGAAAGCAATTAAATTTTTTAACTACTGCTAGCTAAAGTGCTAGCCTGTCAATTATGAAAGAACGCTTCAATCGCCTCTGATAATTAGCAAGTTTTTCACAGTAGGCTTGTGGCGGTCTCTCTGAAACAAGTCTTTTAGTTTTATAAGCATTATGTGAATGTAAATTTAACCAGTTAATCACAAATTACTTACCTTAATGTACTTAATGGTTCCACTTCTATATTTTTGGGACAAGAGATTGAGTCACGAGTAAGCACCTTTTATACCTGCAATATTCATGAGCATGTTAGCATTCTTAGTCTCTTTGCATTGTAATGATTTCCTGCAGCCCGGCACCCAATGTTGTGTTCAAAGTGAAGGAATTCAGTCTACAACATGCTATTAGAAGAGTCTTGACTTTATTGGACTCTTAGGAAGTTTTCAGATTACAAGGCCGAAATAATTGTTATTCAACATCGGAGAGAAATATCCCTGAAAACTGTTTCTGGTTTCTATGATAAAATTTTCTACGTATTGTTTTGACATAAGTCGTTTCTATATGTAGAGCACGCTCTTTTAATTCTGACACTAGCCATACCATTTTTATAACTGTAGGACAGGAGATAGAGACACAGAATAGTAACATGACTATCAAGAATGAGGGTTTGAGAACAACTTCTGTCTATCCTGCTTTATAAGAGTAAGATGTGCATAAGTCTGACAGCCAGAGCAGGGTTACAAATGAATGAATTCATTGTATTATATGCTATTACATGTGTGGGAACCAAGTTTACATCACTCCTGGGCCGGTTTTAAAAATATAATAGCCTACAGTAATTGCCAGCCATCTACGCAGAGATTTGCCTTCAAACAAATTTTGAGTATCCTGGCCAAATTTTCCTAGCATTGCATTGACATGAATGATTTCTATGTCCATAGAAAGCCCTTCTTATTTTGAATCTAATCATACCATTTCCATATTTTTAGGACAAGAGATTGAGTCACAAAGAAGCATCCTTTCACAGAGATCCATACAGAACAGTGGAGACATCTCATCTACCCTCGCACTATTCGACTTATATTTTTCTAATATCCCCAAGGCGTTCTTGGGATTACGAGTCCTAGCTTGTTTATTAATTTAGATTTCTTGCCTAGCTCAAGTGGCAGAATGATATTTCAACCTCTTCACTATCCTTAATCGATATTATTGCAAACAAAATCACTCCAGAAAGGGGTAATTAAAATAAGAAAATGGAATTTCTCACTCTGAATATATCAGGTCTTATCCTATTCGGAGTTCCAAAGCTGGCTCTTCTATTGTTCGGTCCATTGCAGGTTCATTACATTTTTGAAAGTTAGTTGTGTTTGATAGCCTTTCCTGACATTTCCTTTTTTATATATAAGGTGACATTATTCCCAATAATTCTAGTTGTAAACAACATTATATTTTATAAAACAAAAACAAATTACGTTTAAAATTTCAAAATCATCACATTTAAAATCCAAGAACAGATTTGGATTCCTCGGGTTTATACTTTGTGGTCCATTTTAACACCAAGAAGTGTAAACAGGTGCCTTTGACACCGTCTACTGCATTTTGGAGGTTTTACACTTGCAAAGTGTAAAGCTAACACCACAGGGTGTAAAATTTTGAATGGAACTTTTTAGTGAGTACCTGTAGAACAGTTAGTTTTACACTTTAAACTGTAAGACTTTTAGTTTTACAGTTGTAACTGTAAAACTTTATTTTGACAGTTTAAACTGTCAAGTTGTTCTACACTTCTTTGCAGAGCATGGAGTCATAAACTGAGAGGAACACCCCATTATATATATTTTACCTTTCCAATTAGCCAGTCCCAGTCCCATTCCTTACTTTTAATTCGATTTCATTGAATTTGTGAGATTTTGTTTTCAGTATCAAAAGCAAAAAAATGAAATTATATTTTTCCTTTAAGAAGAGTGCATTCTGGTGCAGAATAATGTTCTAAGTTGTTGCTCAAGGATCTGTCAAATATTGGCCATAGAAACTTCTAAACTATCCCTAGATAACCAAGACCAGAGGTCTTTTGAGACCTAAGGTTCATAAGTGAAGTGAAGTGAATAGTCCGGTAGCGTTGTCCAAATTAGGCCCCAGCTGAGTGGACCCGAGAATTCGTTCCTTTTCTGTTTGCCATAATTTTTTTTTGGATTTAATGACAATTTCTTACATACCGAATCTCCTTGCGTGCCGCGGCGTAGGGACGTCCTTATTCTGTGGCTCACTTCCACTTACTGAACTGCTGTTCTCTGGTCTCTGGTGCGCTTGCGCTGCCACGTTGCAGTAGTAGGATGGCTCCCCCCCTCCCTATCCCAGCCTTCCCCATTCGGCTTTGTGTGACCGCCCAGGTGAGGTAGGCTCACCTGCTCACAGACACTGGGTGTTCGCGAAGGCAGAGGAAAAGGGGGGGGGGGGACCAGGTGATGCACAAGGTGCCTCAAAAGCCATCGCGTTCCGCGGCCTGTAGGTGCAGTTGGTTCAGGTTTGAACTTCGTGCAAATTGCTAATATTGTTACAGAAAAGCAATGGAAAGAAATGGAGCATAATTGGAGCATAATGGAGCAATTGTGAGAACATAATTAGGGCTTAAATGACTGATATTACACAGCATAATCGAGCAACTTGAAAAGCTTATAGTATTCTTATCTCTATTCTTCAATGAATGTTCTTGGCCTGTGCGGCGCTCTCGTATGTCCCTCCTTAATTATTATGTACTATTTTATACATAGCTTATGCAAATCCGTGTGCGTACATAAGCTTATAAATTGAAGGGAGGGGGTTGTTCTTATCTCTCTCTCTCTCGATATCGCGCCTGGGTGACGCGTGACGCGGCTTCGCGGCCATGTGGTGTGGCTCTGGTGTACTGTGAAAAATCTGGTCGGAAACCGGTATTTTGTCGAAAATATGTAACCACGATAGTAGTGTAGAACTTCATGGTGGTCGCAGACCCTTCATTGCATTATCAATCACTCTGCGCCTGGATCATTCGTCATCTATATGGCTGCTTACCTAGCGCGTTGCGCGTTGCCTACCTACCGGGCGGGCGCACTCGGGCGCACTACACCGGGCCCTTTGAACCCCCATAGCAGACGCGGACCAGGGAAAGAGGAAAGAGGGGAGGGGGGG
>NW_026267262.1:645177-645833 GCF_000697945.3 Frankliniella occidentalis | reverse complement strand
CAAGAGCATTACGTGCCTACTTGATTGCGACGTAAAATGCATTAAATGTAGGTGCCCATTTTCGCTCAAATCAATGCGCCTTCAATACGTAATAAGAGCAACATTGCCGCAACGTGCGCTGGTGATCTGGGAACCACCATAACGTATTCATGTTGAGGCTGCATAGCCGCAACGTGTTCATGTTTGTCGGGTAGCCCAGGAAACCAAGGTTTTGAGCATAGATAAAATTCTCCAAAGCTGAAATTTTGTACAGTGGTAGAGGATGCTGTGCTGAGTAACCTATTTTCATCACATTGCGATCCACCTTGTGTAGAGATGAGCGAACAGTTCGAATTCGATCGAACTCGAACGAACATCGAGCTGTTCGTGATCGCTCGAACACGGACATGAGGTGTTCGGATTCGAACTGTTGGAACACTTCTCGAACAGAAGTTCGTCGGCGAACAGAATTCAAGTATATTTCAGAAAGACGCGTCAAAATGGTCGTAATTAAGGGGGCAATGGCAGGCTAGTAAATAAATACAATTTTAAACGTTAACGGAACTATTGTAATCCACCATAAAGAGCTTTTGTAACTTATTCGCAAAAAGCAAATTTCTAGAATTGTTCGTGTTCGGATCGAATTTGAACATTAAACTGTTCAGTTCGGTTCGTTC
>NW_026267262.1:635254-637917 GCF_000697945.3 Frankliniella occidentalis | reverse complement strand
GGGATCTCATCTCTATTTCGATCACGGCCCGGTGACGACGGGCTGACGCGGCTTCGCGGCCATGTGGCCGGGCCTCTGGCTCTGGCGGCTCTGCTGATGACTGTGAAAAATCTTGTCGGAAACCGGTAATTTTGAGCGGATGATACCGACGAAATTTTAGGTTTAGGGACTAAATTTAAATCGTGTAGTACCACCGTTTTGGTCTGCAAGGAAATATTAGCCAAAAACCTAAACGTGTACATTGATGATTGCTGATTTTTCAGCATACAATGTACACTGTTGAGTTTTCAGAGTATACTTCAAAGAATCAGCCGGGGCCTATTCTACACAAGCGGGGGAATAAAAGTATCTCCGTTTACAGGGTAGGGTGCAACCACTTGCCTGTTTATCGGATGCAGTTTCGAGATGCACTCGCTTCGGCTGCCTGCTGCACACTGCTGCTCAAGCTAAACCAAACCGCTGTGCTGTGAGCTGTGCCGCGGCCGCGCGCTCCTCGGCACGCCGTTCGTTGGTCGCGCGGCTCGCCGCGGCCCGGAGCCGCGTCACCCTAAACCCCTCCCCCCAACGGCCGATTCTCGCCAGATGTGTCCTACAGGGTGCCCTCAAAGCGCATCAAGGTTTTACTTTCAGGTAGCGAATCCGAACAAAGACGGTTTGAATCCGGCACGGTAAAAACAATGTCTCATTTTTTGAGGGTAAAGGGAAAACTTTGAGGAACTCCCTTGGTTTGAGGAAGGCTCCTCATACCCGACAAACATGAACACGTTGCGGCTATGCAGCCGCAGCATGAATACGTTATGGTGGTCCCCAGATCACCGGGCAACGTAGGAGCCACTATGGCGTATGCGAACGTTGCACGATTTTCAGTGAATTAAGGTGGTAGACACATAGTCTAAGATACCACGCACTCAAAAAATCGTCCTCTTGAAAAACATACTAATCGTTTCCACTAATAAATTCATCTAAAGAATCTACTAAGTTTTAGTAAATCCTCTAAAGAAATTTTCCTCTAAGTTTTCTTCTAATAGAGACTACTTTTATTTAGTAGATTATCCACTAACGCCAGTTTTTTAATATTTCCTCTATTCTGCTGTGGAATATCCTCTAGAGAAGTACGCAAACCTAAAAAGCTTCCAATCCAAAGAATTTTAAGTGTCAATCTAATTTTTTTACTTTTTGACAGTTACTTACTCAAACAGCTTTTATGCGATTTGAAATATTGTACACATCATATCAAAAGAAGGCGAAACAAATTTTTACACATTTTAGACTTGGTCTGTTTGGTAGTCCTTCATCCGTCCCTCCCTCCTCTCCTTCCTACTACCCTGGCAGAGGGCAACCGGTGATCTTTATTAAATAACCTTTGACAGAAGTATCCTCACACAGCTCTTCAAAAGGTAAGGCTTGTTTCAAAATGAAATCAAAACACAAATGTCTCAAACAAGCGTAAAGTTGCCCCACGCTAAAAATATAACTATTTTTTGAAACTGCACTCATGTAGGTAACACATTCTGTTTCTATCAATTATCATGTTATTGAGAATAAATTCATGTGTAAACCATGTATAGGTTATTGTTTTATCTAATCTTTTGTAAATAAGCTTTCAAAGCAACTCACACACTCTGGCGTACATTAGTACCTATAAAATTACCCTTAAACAGTGTCATTCCTTACAGGAACGAATAGTTTTATTCTCTAACTTGACTTGTGAATTTCCTCATTGCCTCTTCCCCACCACCCACCATGGATGGTTTACACAAAAATTCATTCTCATTAACATGATTAATCAATATGGAACTGAATACTTAAGCTGCATGCATGCAATATTTAATTTTAAAAAAACTATCTTTTTAATGGTGGGCAGCTTTACGTTTGTTTCAGTCCTTCACATTTATATTTTAACTCCATTTTAATAGAAGCCTTACCTGTTAAAGAGCAGAGTGAGCATACTTATTTAAAAGCTTATCTAACAATGTTTATAGAGAATACTACCCTATTCTAGCACCCACATGCTCACCCAAACACGATATAAACTTTTAAATCCAGACAACAAGACATTTCTCGAGTCTGACCTTTGCATATCTAATTAAGTACACCACACATTTCCTCTCCTCCTGTATTTCTTTGAAAAATGATACGGAACAGGAGGGAAATTCTTTTCAACACATTTATTATGTAGTTCAGGAACAAATCTCCCCAAGTTGTAATTGTTTGTATGTTTTAATTAGAAATGGATCTTCGCCCTCAAAGATCAAATTTTGATATTTACCAATAAAGAAAAAATGCCATGGAGACACATTCACAGTGCAGTACAGATATTTTCACGTGGGCGATTTGGCGTATCTGTGCACTCCATCCTTTCCAATATACTTCTATTTATTTATCTCACAAACAATTAACAATATCGGATCTAAACACTTGTGTGACGATACCGTCTGCTTGCTTCAACTTCCTCTTGTCTTCTTCTCTCCTACTTCCTCCACCCAACCCCTTCCCTTCCCCACCGCTTCCCCAATCCCCCTTCCTAGGGAGCCTGGAGGGGGGAGAGTCGCAGAGATCACGTGACCGAGGGCCCGGCGGGTTCCAACGCGTTTTTGAGCTATGTGAAATGTCTCATACCTGGCTGGCGCGCACGCGCAGTCCGAGCTAGCAGACGATCAGGC
>NW_026267262.1:633701-635204 GCF_000697945.3 Frankliniella occidentalis | reverse complement strand
GATGCACAGAGCCGCGAGCCGCTCCACCTGCTCGCGAATGGTGTCCACCTGTTCGCGGATCAGTGAGGGCCCACCTCTCTGCCTCCCCACACTCACCCCCATCCCCTGCCACTATCTCCTGCGCCCCTGGCGCTTCACCAACCCTGCACCTCAAGCACAACGAGTGCCTCGAAGAGCCCTTGCTGTGGCACCACAATCTGCTTCTATTCCCCCTTTTAACTTTTTTAAAAATGCTCACTGAGTTTTAATGACCCGCCTGAAAGGTAGGCAATCGACAGAGCAGGGTTGTGCACATGCCAGTCTTGACTTGTAAGAACGGATAGGCGCGCGCTTCCTCCCTTACGGATAGGCCATGCTGGTGGCTGGAGCTGCTGGCTAAAAGCCGCTTTCTTGGCGCGGGGGAGCGCAGCGCACGCAGGATAAGGATGGAAGGGAGAAGAGGAGGAAGTAGAAGGGAGAGAAGAAGGACGCGCCGATCGCAGTGGCGACTCCAGCGGAGAAGGTGGGGGGCGCGCGTAGGGCCAGCGGGGGCAGCGGGCGCGGTGCGGGGGGGCCGGTATTCAGTAGGTATTCAGTCACCGTATCTGGTCCGTATTCCTGCGGCCCGGCCAACCAGCGGGCGCAGCGCCTAGCAGTGCCGACCCAATCACAGCGCAGCGTGCGGGGCCCCGAGTTGACGGCTCTCTCCCTCTGAGTCTCTCTACCCTAGGCTCGGCCAGGACAAGCGGGGAGCATAAGGGGGAGGGGGGGACACGTCGCTCAGCTGATGCAGCCCGACGCCGGTTCTCGGTTCGATGCCGGGGCGCGGCTGCGCCACCCCTGCCGTTTTAACCGGGCTCGAGCCACGAGCGTGTCCCGCGAGAGGGCGGCAAAAAAAACTGAAGGCTCAAAAAGTAAGGGGGGGGGGGGTGCTCGGATCGAGAGGCCACTTGCAAAACTAAAATTGTTGACATCTCACTCAACTTGATCGGACATAGGAAAAAGGTCGCACCACGCTACCAAAGTTTACCACAGACCTCTTATGGGAAAATGACCTAAAAGTAACTTTTTTTGAAAATGGGCTTGTCATTGCAAAAATTTTGAATTTTGTTTCCAGAAATGAAATCTACACGTCAAAAACACACCCAGTGATGTGCCACACTTGGTGTTCCACCAAAGGAGCACCCGCTGAGAGATGCTAATTTATGGATCTTCTTGCCATTTTTAGTAGAATTTAGCTAAGTTACGGCCCCACCTGGCCACGGACCCTTGAATACAACACCAAGTGTGGCACATCACTGGATTTGTTTTGACGTGCAGATTTCATTTCTGGAATCAAAATGCAAAATTTTTGCAATGATAAGCCTATTTTTTAAAAAGTTTACTTTTCAGGTCATTTTCCCATAAGAGCTCCATGTTAAACTTTGATAGCGTGGTGCGACCTTTTGTCGATGTCCGATCAAGTTGAGTGAGGTGCCAAAAATTTTAGTTTTGCAAGTGGCATCTCGATCCGAGCACCTCCCC
>NW_026267262.1:631125-633651 GCF_000697945.3 Frankliniella occidentalis | reverse complement strand
ACCTTCTTCACATATAGTTATAGTAAATATTTAAATAAATAGTGGTAAAGATCCAATACAATATATGCATTTAGAAATTATTATCCCTAATTCTTTCTCTGAGACTTGAGAGATCGGTGAAGTAAGAGAGCTTCAGCATTTTAAGAAACCTATGTAATTAATTGTCCTTACAAATACTATGAGACACGAATCATATTCGATCATCAAGCAAAAGGCATTTTACATTAATTGTGTCTCATGTTTTTAACCTTCAGGCATCTAGTTCTATATGTTAAAAATATTTACAATCTATGAATTTATTCAGCAACTTTCTTTCTCAGGATGATAACAAGCAACAGAAGCCCCATCAAAAGGTGACACAGGGGTAGAAATGTCAGATTAGAACTTAAATTTGGAAATTCAATGGGTTATAAGGTGCATTGATTTACAAGCAATGATTGACGGTACACAATGAATTCAACTTCTTCTTCTTTCAACTCCGGGTTTAGGAAGATAGGCACAACCTCTCCTGGGTATTTCTGATCATAACTGATAGAAGGGTAGTTGTCGTTAGTGCTTGAATGGTCGGAAAGGTAACAGACCTGCAGAGAAACAGAACACATTTTAACCTAGTAGAGGCATAGGGATTATATTTCAGCTTAAATGCTACAACTAACGTGTATTGAAGTAGTTTTTCCGCAACGTCTTCACTGTATGTAGACAATGTAAGAATACTAATGCCAAAGATGAATAAGATCCTGACAACATAAAACAAACAAACAGATCAAATAGGATGGACAGGAGAAATAAAAAGAAGCAGGTAGAATACTTAGGCTTTTTACCATGGGGTAAAGTGAAGAGGCACGACCATTCCAAGTGCGATGACTAAATACAGCATCTGGTGAACCACAGCCATCCTGGATGGTAAACAGAAAGTTTAATTTAAAGAAATTTTTTTGAAAGAGAAAACTAGGTGCCGGAGAATGAGGCCAGTTTTAAGAATGCAGAGATAGAATAATGCACAACTATGAGGTTAGAAATGCAGTAGAGCCTATAAATACTCACGTCTGTTGATATTTCGCCAGCCAGTAGCATAATTCCATGGCTTTCCAGGAAACTGCACCCCACAGCTGAGAGAGCAGGGATAAAGGACACAGATATAGTGGTGCCATATTTCGAACTTTAATTTTCTCAGCAGATTCAAGAACAAAAACAAAGACACATAAACCAAGAACAATGCATAAACGTCGGTACAGACGGTACACGTAAGCCAGCTCCACGTTGACAACACTGCAACACCATACACATCCTCTCATTGAGTCACAATGGGCACATTTGAGTGACTTTCATTTGCTTTCGCTATGCAATCAAGTTTTCTATCGTTTCGACGAAAGCAGAGTTGTCTAAAGCTATGTATATGCGTTGTCACAAGAGCTTAAATATAAGTTTCAACCTGCTCAGGTTGGCAACCGTACGGATGAAGTCTAGCCGCCAGACCACTGCAGCCCGGTGTCTGGAGAAAATTTTCTTGGTGTGTTGAAGTCGATTTCCTCTCTCTCTCGTAATTAACAACTAGGACTAGGAAAATGAGAAGAAGCCGCAGCAGAAGCCGGAGCCAGTGCCGGTGGTGTGATTGCAATCAGCCCCCGCCCCCTCCCGCCCCTGTGGCAGATAAGGGCGAAAAGTCATCGTAAGTGATATGGTCCAGCCCATGGGTCCACATGGTCCACATCCTCCCATCTCCCATGCTGCCATTGTGCCATAGTGAGAGTTAAAATGAAACATGAGAGTCTTTCAATTGATACTGAATCGAAATTTCCAATTCATTTTATTTTATCCATTTTATCCATGGGTCCATCACCCCATCCTACCATGCTTCGATAAGTGGGAGGCTGGTCTCGAGAGAGTTAAAATGAAACATGCGAGTCTTTTAATTGATACTGAATCGAAATTTCCAATTCATTTTATTTTATTTCATTTCCTTAGCATTTTACACACCTCTTTCTTTCTCTTTCCAGTGATAACAACAGAATCAGCGTTTGGCTGATGTGCCTCATCATATGTTTGACAGCCGGAACGGTAGGGCTGTGCATGTATCAGCCAGATCTGTTGGGGGTGTTTGTGTTCTTATACAGCACACTTCTGTTCGGTAAGTACAGCATGAATACGACCTTCCTCAACTTCAAAAAGAGTTTATGACTGCTTACTAGCAATGAGAACTGATACCATGCTTTTTGCAATTGCAGTTCTATTGACTGGGAACAAGGAGGGACAAGCTGCCCTCCAGGGTTTCTTGACGGCTAATGGTGGTAAGGTATCAAATTGTAGCTGCTGCGTTGTACATTCCAGTCCATTATGTGAAACTAATACCATGCCTCTTGTTTGCAGCATTTCTGCTGGCCGGTCAAGTAAGCAAATCACTGGCGGCAGCACCGAAGAAAGACTAATGTTCTGTTTGAGGTGAGGACCATATATTTGAAGTGTAGTTTCATTCACGGGTCTGCAACAGAAAGTTATTATTGCAGATGATGGGAAGATCGACCTCTT
>NW_026267262.1:630255-631075 GCF_000697945.3 Frankliniella occidentalis | reverse complement strand
AGCTAGATGACGCTGTTTTCAGATTTACTGTAGCTCTAACCGTTGATGTTCAAATCGCTTTGAACTGAAGCCGTGCAGAGCCGCCCGCCCGGCCGGCCACATCTTTTACGTTCGTCTACCAGCTCAGTTGGCGCCGATTTTCTAGTGGTTTAAGGGGTCTAGCACCCAGCTGAGCAAGAATCTGAACGTAGAATGTGTGGTTTTGGGGGGGTACTTCCTCTTCCTTTTTTCGATTTGAGCCCTCGGTCTACGACTTTTTGAACAACGTGATACTCAAAAACTCTCATTTAGTGTGGCTTAAGTCAATATTTACGCATTTTGGTTGGCACATTGTATTTTTTGGTAAGGCGTTTAATAACATTAGAAAGAAGATACTCTTCTCTTCAAATGGCACCCATTCCGAGTATTGTACCTTTCACCGTTCACCCGTGGTACCCGTTCAAAGGTAAAAGTGCACGGCCGAGCTTTTTCTCGGTGCGAGCGCTTCCCGTAAGAGTTCCTGGGTGCGGACTAACGGCAGGATGGAGAGGACACTTTGACCTACCCGATGCATGGAAGGAAAATACCCTCCGTATTTTCTAAACGTTAAATATTTCACATTTTATTTTCCCTTTTTTCGGGCGCGCGCGCGCTGCTCTGTCCTTCTTCCTCCCGTGCGTGCGAGTGAGAGCGAGTGCGCTGGGTGGTGGGAGAGGCAGCGGGGCTCCAGCGGCACGGCTGCGGCGCGGCCGGGCGGGCGGCTCTGCACGGCTTCAGTTCAAAGCGATTTGAACATCAACGGTTAGAGCTACAGTAAATCTGAAAACAGCGTCATCTAGCT
>NW_026267262.1:624849-625800 GCF_000697945.3 Frankliniella occidentalis | reverse complement strand
CCGGGTGTAACTGAGAATGCGCAACAGTGTTGCGGGATTGCATACCCGCCAGGGCTGCAGGGGCCATAGCGCCTTACGGGCTAACTGGGTAGGCAGGGGGGGGCTGATCAGGCACAGGGTGCCTCAAGAGCCATCGCGTTCCGCGTTTCGGCGGCGCTATGAAACTTATTTCATGCAGATAGTACATGGCCGAACCGATTTTGATTGGAAATAATTTGCGACGGGGTGACACCTAGTGGTCTTTGTAGACACCTAGTGGACACTAAATTCGAATTACTTTTTTTATCGTGTTCTGTACATAATTATGTGCAGAAGTAAACATACATCTAATTTATGTACATCTTTGTACATTTTGATGCAAACCTTGTGAAATTCCATGCAACCATGTGAAATCTATTTGAATTTTGTGAAATCTCGTAGATATTTGTAAAATCGTACCAGACGAAATTTTTACAAAATCCAGTGAAATCTTAGGAAATCCACAGAAATCTCATATCAGTAGAAATCCCGTGTACACTAGGATGGGGAGTGGTTGCCCCCTCGGAAATGACAAAGAAGTCCTGTTAACTTTCTACACCAACTCTTCGTCATTTTAAAATGACGAATACTTCTGAAAACTTTGTTTCTATCTATGGCTGCTTACCTAGCGTGTGCGGCGTACTCGTATCGCTCCGTACGTCGATGCAGAGCTGAGGAACACAGTAGACTGGGAGCGGGCAAACGCTTTCATGCTGATCGATGCAGACGCGGACCGGGGAAAATGGGGTGGGGGATCTCTATCTCTGCTCTTTTTGATCGCGTCCCGGCGACGGGCTGACGCGGCCTCGCTGCCACGTGGTGGGGCTCGGACATCTGGCAGCTCTGGTGCAACTGTGAAAAATCTCGTCGGATCGAAACCGGTGTTTTGGCTGACGGTGATTATCATGGGTGTAAATGAGGAGGAGGGGGGGG
>NW_026267262.1:622926-624799 GCF_000697945.3 Frankliniella occidentalis | reverse complement strand
AGCGTGGTGCGACCTTTTGTCGATGTCCGATCAAGTTGAGTGAGGTGCCAAAAATTTTAGTTTTGCAAGTGGCATCTCGATCCGAGCACCTCCCCTAACTTTTTTAACCTTCAGTTTTTTTGCCGCCCTCTAGTGTCCCGCCTATTTGTATGACTTGTTGCCTGTTGGCGCTATCCACGCCAAAAAGACGTAAAAATTTCGACCTGCGTTTTATTTGCGAAATATGTAGCCCTTGAGTAGCTGCACCAGGTGCTGCAATCCGTTTTGTGATATCTCAAACGGTGTCGCGTCGGGAGCGTTGAGAACAAGGCCCTCCGCCCCACCACCAAGTGACCCTCGGGACGCCTTTCCGCCCGCGGCGCCGCGCGCGCCCGCCCTGCGGAAGAGCGACCTGTGCAGCGTCATGGTACAAGGTGAGGGCTTTCCATCGCCTCTGTCCAATTTTATATATGTCAAATAATACAAGAGATAAAAGGACATTTAGGAGGCGCAGGACCCGTTATTTATCTTCTTTATTTGCTTCAAACGCTACAGAGTGCCCAAAAAAATCTCGACGGTCCCACATCCGTGAGCACATTACGTACGCACACACAAAAATTTAAGTTAGAATCTCGATGGGATGACATAGAAAATTCACGAAAACTGATTGAGGCCTCTTGTGTTGCCAGGCTCGGCTCGCCATTGGCTGCCAGCTGATGGGCGCGCGGATTCAAACAGGCTGCTGAGCACCGAAACAGCCGCGGGCGGAAAGGCGTCCCGAGGGTCACTTGGTGGTGGGGCGGAGGGCCTTGTTCTCAACGCTCCTGACGCGACACCGTTTGAGATATCACAAAACGGATTGTAGCATCTGGTGCAGCTACTCAAGGGCTACATATTTCGCGAATAAAACGCAGGTCGAAATTTTTACGTCTTTTTGGCGTGGATAGCGCCTGTTACAGATGGACCTGTTCGATTCTTTTAATGCTCCAGGGGTGGCCTCGGTCCATACCCAGCAGGCGCCCTGCTATTTCACTGCCCTGGGCAAGGGCAAAAGGTTAAATGGACTCGTGCCATTTGGTAAGTAATAAAAGCATTAACAAATTGAATCCTGCTAATGCGATGGACCAACTTTCACACCACACCTGTCGATAACACTGTTTCTGTTTTTATTGGGGCGGAAGCTGCAGCAATCTATGCTGATGATAAAGACGCCGCGGCATCCGGTCAACAGGCGCGCCGTGGAACCGACCCGCAAAAACCACCGCCGAGGAAACGAGGACGAGTTCACCACGAGCAATATGCAAGGTCTTTTCCACCCTTATGCTCCAGCAGGGTTCTCCGCCTGGCTGGTCCGACCGGCTCGGGGAGAGCGAGGGGGGCCGCGGGCGTCAATAGGCCGCATGCACTGCAGGGCCGCGCCTCGCCTCTCGCACGCCCCGGCCCCTGGTCCTGGTGACCCCGCCGCTGCCGTCCCCTGCTCGAGTTTAGGGCAGGGAAACTATAACTTTTATATCCAACTTATTAACTGCCGCCACCACGCTGTTGCACTAATGACCTAGTAGGAACCGGGACCGGACAGTGCGACGTTACCCCGCTGCCTCGCTTACCCAAAAGCGACAACGGGGCTGGGCAACGACCACCCGTCGGGACTGGCCGCCGCGAGCCCTCTTCCAGTTCTATTTCGCAGGCTCGTTGTTTTAAACTCTTCTCTTCCAACCCCTCACCTCTCTCGATGCGCATCACCTCACGTCACGTCATAACCTCTCCAATGAAGACTCGCTTAAGGGTTTAGTCTAAACCAGACATTTTTATTCTATGCACAAGGATGAACCACTGCTTGAAGAGGTGATTAAGATCATGGACGAGAGAAAACAGCAGAGTAAAAAAGAAGGAA
>NW_026267262.1:619869-622876 GCF_000697945.3 Frankliniella occidentalis | reverse complement strand
CCCCGCTTCCCCCTACCCCCTTCCCCTCTCGCTCCAGCTGGCTGGCTGAGCCGAGACGGCAGGCCAGACCAGAGCCAGGCCAGAGCAGCTCCGCCAGTCAAGTCAAGTCAAGTCGTGAAGCCTTGAAACCTCGAACTTTGAAGGTCACCGCTGCAGTTCCAATTGCGGATATCGCCGCCGCTGCGCTTTGCTCTTTTTGATCGTGATTGTGATGGATCCTAAAGTCAGGGAGTGGCTGGAGGACGCAGAACTTCCGGAGCTTGTCGACGTTTTTGAACGTAAGTACACCTGGTTAATGTCGAAGATTCCCCTGTGCATTTTTAGTCCCTTCCATGCCGGCATAACCTTGCTAGAGTTGCGCCGTAACGATAATGTCATGGTGTAATCTTATTACAAAGTCGACCCGCTGGTCCGGCATCAGCACAGTTGAGGTTAGGTTTTCGGTAGCCCACCATGCGATCCTTGGTAATACGCAGTTGCTGACGCACAGATTTAACTGATATGCCCATGTAGGTGAAAAGTTGACTACGTTTCGGAGGGTTCTGTCTCTTGGAGGAGAACATCTCAAAGAACTCATCCCACAGATAGGCCTCAGAGCCGATCTAAGTCGATGTTTAGAGAAACTCAGACAGGTTAGCTCAGGTTCATGAGTTCTTGTGTCTCGTCTTTAACCCTGTCTCTTTTGTAGTGTATATTAACCTCAAATTGTTTGGGACCCTTTTGAAATGGTACTTATTTATAACATAGTTCAAATTTCCTACTGTTAGCCTAATACTTTGTCACTTGTTCCAGTCTGATAAAGTGGCTTCTCCTTTGAGTCCGAGCCAGTCGCAGCCTCACTTACTTTGTGCTGATTTATCTGAGCATTCTGATGAAGGCTACAATTCACCTCAAATCAAGGTATGACATTCCATTGTTAGTTTTAATCATTGTATGATTTTCAATACTCACAAAGTTTGTTGCAACAGAAAAGTGCTGCTGTGTCCGAGGAACAAACAACATTGAGCCAGACTACGCCCAAATCCGATAAGCAGAGTAGCAGGAAGCGCAAGCAAGAAACTCATGACGAGTCTCCTCCTCCCAAACACATCTTAACTGCCAAAGCACTCGAGAACTTGCGTTCTCAGGTAGGTTGTTCAGTAAGTATGTAATGTGTTTTAACAACTAGTGTATGTCTTACAGTACACTTTGTTTTCAGGACTTCCGTGGTGTTATCAAGGGCAACATTGTCACAGAAAATGTGCTGCTGAAATACGAGGAGAAGGGAACTCTGGTTGATTATGATCGGGGATTAATTGTAGACCGAGCAGTGCAACATCTCCTCCAAATCAATCCAAAGTATGTGTGCTTCAGATAGTACTTTGTTGCTTTGGTGTTTCATTGAATTACAACTTTTGTTCCACTTGTGCTTTTAGACCTGGACTACAGGAACAATTACTTCTTTCCGAGAAGATTTGTGAAGTGTTCAAGTACGAGGAAGTAGTAAGTTGATTGCAAGCTAGTGTGGTTTTGGGAAAAAAACATTTCTTTTTGAAAGTTTTATTTACTCTTGTTTTTGTTTTTAGGACACTTACTTTGTCCCACCCAATGAAGTTAATAAGAATCCGTCTGGAAAGGTTGCAAACAAGGTGAAAAACTTTAAATTTACTCTGAGGAAGAGAGGGAATGGTGTTGCAGTAAAATTCAACTTCAAGGCCCATGCAAACAACAGCGAACTGACAAAACCCGCAGAGCTTGAAGGTATGAAGTTTGTTATCATGGAATAGGTTTTTTTAATTAAACAGTTCCTTTAATCAACATTTTACATTTAATTCAGGATCATGTGATTTAGAAGATGAGACCATAACAGCATCTATGATTTCATTAAAACATCAAAATACTGACTCCTGGCCAGAACTTCTGAAACATTGGGCTGCCACACATCGTATTCGTCGCATGCAACTCTTTGAGAAGATTGAAGAGTTGAATTCTGAGCCCCGATACCTAGAAGTAGACGAATACTTTGAGAAGTATCCAATCCTCACAGCATCAAATGGATACATGCTTGTAAGTAAAGTTTTTTTTTTTAGCTTTAGAAAGGATTTATGACTGCTTGTTCATAGTGGCTTTACCCAAATGTATTGGTTTTAAAAGTTAGATTCTAAAAATCAATTTAACTTTTTTGCAGTTGTGCCAAGACTTTGCTGAGCTTTTTCCTGGCAGAGAGAACTGTCTCCTTGCCTTATGGGAAAACCATCGATCTGTAATTATTTCTTTGCTTGAAGAAGAAACCCCCAGTCATGACAAGATCACACTTGAATTACTCAACGCAGCAAAGGCAGTAGAAGGAGGTATGTATATTTAATGAGCATTTTTTAATTTTGCTGTTTTTCATCAAACTTGGGATTTATTTTAACACTTTAAAAATTACAGATAAACAAGATGCTTTATTGCTGGCTTTGCTGCCAAACCTTTGTATGAAGAAGGGACGAGGCAATACTTCTAAGAAAATTCCTCCAATTCCCGCTGTCAGAAAATCTTTTTTGCTGCATGTGAAGGTATGTCTTAGCTTTTTCATTTAATTAATTAGGCCACTTTGTCACAATATCTAACAATTTTGTTTACACAGGTGCCAGGTGACATTGCACGTGAAGTTCGCAACTACTGTTCTTCACTGAAGGAACAAAATCTTAGGTTCCAACCTATTTTGATTGCGGTTGGTGCGACTTACTCTGATATATCTGCCTGGTATGTTCAGATTGAAGAAACTCGCTACTTATTCAAGACCGCACTGGCAGCACTTGACACCTGCTTGAAAGCTTTTTTTGCCTTGGATATTGGATATCCGTCAACCTCCTATGGAATATGGCTCTTCATTCAACAATACTTCTTCAAGATTTGTCTTCAAAAAGATGAGATCCATCCAAGGGTGACTTCTGTGATCAGCACTCTGAGAAGCATGATGGTCTGCAAAAAGTAATGTTTTAGCTTCTAAGTTTTAGACCTTGTGAAACAGCTTAATTTAGCT
>NW_026267262.1:618219-619819 GCF_000697945.3 Frankliniella occidentalis | reverse complement strand
CGTTACACGCCGAAGCGTTACACGCCGAAGCGTTACACGCCGAAGCGTTACACGCCGAAGCGTTACACGCCGAAGCGTTACACGCCGAAGCGTTAAATGTCGGTGCTTTAAACGCCGCCGTTGCTGTAACATGGTTAATTGTTGGCTCTGAGCGTTACGTGAGAGTTTGGAGTAAAAGCTCAACGCTATACATATTAGTCATCTGCTTTCACGTTAGCGTTAGCGTTAACGTTTTTTTCCGTGTAGGACGCTAGCCTGTCGGCGAGCATCGATTGCACTCTTTGTTTGCCTTATTTCATTTGTTCCTCGCGGAGCTCGTCATAGCCCAGGACACGAAGGTTTTATTGCTAAATAAAATTGTAGAAAGCTAAATTTTGGTACACTGATAGATTTGCGTGTCCGGATTTACCTTGATTTTAGTCCCCGGTGCAACCCGAGATATTGAACAAAAGGGGCCTAAATGCAGGGTTTTGGTGTATTAGCGATAGCTTCGAAACTATTCGTGCGATAAAGACGAGACAAGTGTCAACGTGTCCGGGAAGAAACGCAGAACACGCTCTCATCAACAGTCAGCCCGCCGAAAAACCATTTCTGACCAAAACCATGAGAAGAATAGAAACTATTTGTTTTCCCTTGTTCAATTTTATAAATCTCACATCATATCTTTTAAACGAGGAGGCAAACGACAATATTGCTCCGAGAGAAAGCTGTGCGCCCATCTTTCTTCTCCATGTCGGTTTTTTCTCGTTTGCTGTAGCTCTAACCGTTCACGTTCAAATCGCCTAAAACTGGGGCCGTGCAGAGCCTCCCGGCGGCCCGCCGCAGCACCCCGCCCACCCGCTCCTCCCCCCGACTGTTGATGAGAGCGTGTTCTGCGTTTCTTCCCGGACACGTTGACACTTGTCTCGTCTGCTTTATCACACGAATAGTTTCGAAGCTATCGCTAATACACCAAAACCCTGCATTTAGGCCCCTTTTGTTCAATATCTCGGGTTGCACACCTCTGATCGCCGGGGACTAAAATCGAGGTAAATCCGGACACGCAAATCTATCAGTGTACCAAAATTTATCTTTCTACAATTTTATTTAGCAGGCCTTTTTCTGCATTGGTGTCCTGGGCTATCAACAGGCTGGTCCGAAACTTTGGCGCACGGAAAATAAAGATTGTCTGTCAGAGCTATGAGATTAGTTGATTTGGAGACAGCCAATACACGCTAAATGTATTTGTATGTTTTTGTGCAAACTTTCGTGCTAAGTTAAACCTACGTTTCATTTTGTACAAATTTGTGCGCATAAGAGCATGATTTCGTACAAATGGATATGCACAAAAGTGTTCAAATAAACGCAGAAATTAATGTGTGCAAAAAATTTGATTGCTTAAATTCGTACAAATAATAGATACACACTAAATGTTTAGGGCTTTTTAAAGGTTCATAATTGTAGATATTTCTTTTAGTCCGCAAGCTTAACTTACAATTTTATGCACGTTTCCTTGCATACATGTACCGGGTGTAACTGAGAATGCGCAACAGTGTTGCGGGATTGCATACCCGCCAGGGCTGCAGGGGCCATAGCGCCTTACGGGCTAACTGGGTAGGCA
>NW_026267262.1:615201-618169 GCF_000697945.3 Frankliniella occidentalis | reverse complement strand
ATCAATTTTTAACTCAATTAACTTAATTTTAGTTTAAACTTACCTAATAATCCAAAATGGTTTTCAGTTGTACCATTTGTAATGATGAATTTCAGTCTATATCTGCACTATGTCAGCACATAGGGATGGTTCATCCCAGTAGTTGTTTGTCATCCTACAAATGCTGTTTTTGTCCAGATAAGGAATATGGCACACTTCTGTTGTTGAGGCGGCATTTGATTAAAAAGCATACTGTAAATGAACAAAATGTTAACAATCATGAGGGCAACAATGATAATGAAGTTGATAATATGGAGTTTGAGAATGACCCTCAGCAGAACTTTGAAAATTTGCAAGCACATGTACATGAACCTGTTGACAATGAAATTTCAGTACCAGATTTTAAGCTTGCTTTGTATAATTCTAGTCTTGCCTTGTCAGCTAAATTATATTCTGTACCATCAATTAACCGGTCAAGAGTTCAAAGTATTCTTGACATTTGCTCTGACTTTTCATGTAGCGCCCATTTAGAGGTCCTTGAATCTAAAGTCAATCGTATGTTAAGAAATTATGATGGCCCTCAACAAGACTTGCACGATTTGCGTGAAATGTTTATTTCAATGAGGGATTCCTTTGAAGGCTTAAGAACTGAAAGACAACGAATTATAGCATTGAAACAAAGTAACGTGTACTTTCCTCCTAAATCATTCTTTATTGGAAGAGACTGGATTATGAAAAAAGTTAATGGAGTGCGAAACAGAGTTCTTGTTGAACTAACTGGCCAATATATATGTATGAAAAGCATCCTTAAATATTTTTTTGAGCTTCCTGAAATGTTTACATCTACAATGGAAAATATTGACAAGCTTAAGAGGTCCAATGAATTTTCAAATTTTATTCAAGGTGACCTTTGGAAAAATATTGAAGATACTCACTTTCAGGGTCGTCTTGTATTTCCTATTATACTCTATTTCGATGATGCAGAACCGAACAATCAGACTGGGTCCCACTCTGGCGATCATAGTCTTGGTCTGGTTTACTACTTTATTCCATGTATACCGCAGCACCTGTTGTCTCTCCTTGAGAATTTATTTGTTGCTGCCGTGTTTTTGACAAATGATAAAAGGCGTCGAAATGATGAAACTTTCAGAATTGTAATTGATGCACTGAAAGACTTAGAGAGGGAAGGTATTGAAATCAGTGTTGGTAATGAAACATATCGTGTTTATTTTGCAGTTGGTCTGATAATCGGTGACAATAAGGGTGTAAATGGTATTACAGGTTTTGTTGAATCCTTTTCTGCTAGATTTTACTGTCGTATTTGTAAACAACATAGGAATGTGTCAAGGGTTCAGACAGTACAAAATGAAAATCTCTTGAGAAACCCCAATAATTACCAAGAGGATGTTCTGCTAAATGACTATAGATTGACTGGAATCAAATCAGAATGTGTCTGGAATGAACTTATGTCCTACCACTGCTCAGTAAACAGCTGCCTTGACCTTATGCATGATTATTTTGAAGGCGTATGTCATTATGACTTGACAGTTGTACTTCTTTCTGTAATACAAAGACAATTTATGACTCTTGAGACATTAAATGAACGGATTAAGTTCTTTGATTTTGGCTTTGATAGTGGCAATAGAGTTGTGAAAATTACAATGGAACATCTTCGAAAAGAGAAATTGAAAATGTCGTCATCTGAAATGTATTTCTTTGTGCGTCACCTTGGTTTAATGATCGGGGACTTAGTTCCAGAGGGTGATGTTGTGTGGAGACTGTACGTTCTACTAACTGAGATTATGGATATTGTTCTTTCTCCAACTGTCAGAAGAGAAGCTATACCATATTTAACTACATTAATTTCAGAACATCATCAAGTGTATTTAAATGTGTCTGGAAAATTGTTGAAACCCAAATTTCATTTTATGACTCACACAGGCAGAGTAATGCAGCAAGTTGGTCCATTAGTTAATCTGTGGTGTATGCGTTTGGAAGGTAAACACAGACCTGTTGTTAAAGCCCCTGCCAACTCTCACTCATGCAGAAAAAATATGCCCCTGAGCACTGCTGTGCGTTACAGTTTTAGTTTAGCAGCTAGATTTCTTGGTATGGAAGTAAAGCCCACTGTTGTTTTCCATTTCAAAAGTTTAGTCCTTCGAGAAGTTGATGATTTTAATCAATTTCAATTTATTGTCCCTAACAACTACTATGATGCATCTTGTGTTGAAATGGTCACTATTTGTGGCACAATGTACAAGAAAAATATGGTTTTGGCATTCAGCTATGATGAAGACTATCCATGTTTTGGTCTAATATTTTGGATTGTTAAGCCTTTTGCAAATGACGACCAATTCAAGTCATTTTTCATTGTGCGTGGTCTTTCGACCATAGGTTTCAATTCGCACTTGCACTCTTACGAGGTAGAACATACCAATGAATGGTTCTTTATTGAGTACCATGATCTCATATCATTTTATCCTAGTGAGTGTCGCACAGGTGCTGATGGTCTGTGTTATGTTAATTATCGACATGCTCTCTAAAGCTTTAATGTAATTTTGACTGTGATCATAATACTCTATTGTAATTAAAAACAAACTGCCATGTAACATTTCTTTCTAATTATTTTCTCTTTTTCACCTATTCTTTACACTTAGATTTTTTCTAAACTTCAGAGGAAAGGATTCAAGAAAAGAGGAAAATAGTGTTTACAAAACACAACTTTTTATTAACATTTAGAGGAATTACATCTTATGTTTAGTGGATTCATTTAGAGGATTTTTTTAGAATATTTCATACTAAAGTTTAGAGGATCCACTAGGTTCGTATTAAAGTCGGAATTCCACTAACGTTTAGTGGAATCCGGTAATTCCAAGAGGACGATTTTTTGAGTGCGATTAGGCAAAGTTACCGCAGTAGTTCTCGCAACATTCCTTATTCGACGATGCAGTGTGTACATTGCCTCAAAGCGTCTCCTACCAATGAAATA
>NW_026267262.1:612654-615151 GCF_000697945.3 Frankliniella occidentalis | reverse complement strand
AAAGGTATTGATCATTGCCATTATTGGCAATGAAAACGCCCTCATTGCCACTGGGTTGGCAATGAAGCGCCTTTTTGGCAATGAACAGCGTAATGGCAATAAGACAAAAATAATACCTTTCCTGCGGCGATGAACCGATCATTGCCAATCCAACGGCAGTTTTCATTGCCAGCCCAATGGCAATGTTCCGAAAGTAACTTAAAATTAAATCGTTTTTACATTGTTTGCCTCATTTTGGCATTACAATATTGCCGACCTTTTGGCATTGAACGATCATAGCCGACTGTTTGGCAGTGAACCGTCACTGCCGACATATTGGCAGTGAACCTTCACTGCCGACATTTCGGCAATGAACCGTCAATGCCGGCACTTTGGCAATGAACGTTCAACGCCACAATATGGCAATGACTGAATAGCCAAGAACTTAGAAAAAGTTCACAAACTGACATCCACTCATTGCCAAAATTGGCAATGAATACTGCCTTTGGAGTGGCAATGAACCATCATTGCCACTGGGAAGGTCTTACTTTTGTCTTATTGCCATTGCATGGTCATTGCCACAAAAGGTAGTACTTTCATTGCCATTGGAGGGACAGTGAGGGCGGCGCAGAGGCGAAATTGTCTCCCGCGGGAACAAAAGACTCATGGGTTTCCTACGGCCACATATATTCCAATTGTTTTCTCCGCAGTGTCACGGGGCACATTCACGCCCCTTCCTGTGTGTTCCATAACACACAGCAGCGCGGGCGGACCGACGGACGGCCGGGCGGGCCCGACTGGCCCGACTTTAGGCCCAACGGGCCGGACTCGCCCCGGGCCGGGCCGAGGGGGAGAACGCGTCCGTGCGTCGCTCCGTATCTCTTCTTGTTTTCAGTGGTTCAAACGCGGTTTTTTGGGTGGTGCGTGGCAGTACCTGCGAATCGGCGTTGTGTTCGCGAGTTTGCGCTGCGTGTGAAGTTTGGTGTTAATCGGTGTCGCGGTGTCGCGGTGCGCCAATTATCAGCGTTTTTGTGTGATTTCTTGTGTGACTCAGTTTTAAGTAGGCAATTAACGGCCCTACTTTGTCATTAGCCTAAATAGGACGTGCGAACGCGGGTTGCCTACCCAGACCTCCCGTAAGGCACAATGCAAATTTTAGGCCCCTCTAGAAATTTTCCTAAGGGAAATGCAAACTTCTAGTGCGGGCAAAATCGTTCCAAATTATGATATTAATCGATGGTCCAAAGGGCAGCCCGTGACCACGAAGTGCCATAATCAAATATTGTAGTCCGCCCACTACTGGGATGCGGGAAACTACTAACTCGACCCGCCAAGTCGCTTATTCTTTTGACCGTGGCTCCGCCCCCCCCCCCCCTTCCCCATAGTACGCGGCCGGCGCTTCCCCCACCACTATCTGTGCGGCCGCGCCCGCGAGGCATGCTCGCTTTCTCTCTCACACATACTGTGAGTGCGACAAGGATATCAGCCGTACGCAGCTAATGTTGCGCGCGAAAGTTTAAATCTCTCACAATCCAGCACTGGAGCGGGGCGTAGCCTGCGGTGTAGGCAACACGGATACGCAGGTACTAGGCGGGTTTGCATACCTCAAGTTTCGCAGGCGCTTCAGCCTGTGGTGTAGGCCAACGTTACGAGGATGCTACTGGGAAAGGTGTTCAGGTCGAGGTTTAGGTTTAAAGCATGATAGAAATTTATTTTTCATTCATAACGTTAATCTGTTATTGCAATGTGCAGTAGGTGCGCAAACAGGCATTGGCGTCACTGACAATAAGCAAGCAGCGCTCAGGTCTTCCTCGGCGTCGCCAAGCTTCCGACAAGCCACGCAAACGGACACTTTTTAGACTGCTGTTCAGGAAATGTGGGGCTCTCAACGGCGGGTGGTCGTACAACTTTCAGGTTGACATATGAGAATCTAGGACTCATATTCACCTACAGGATGACCGAAGAGAATTTTGTTTATGTCACTTGTGTCAAGTTTGAGAAGAGATTTTGCAATGCTCCCTAATTTCAGACTGTTGTCTGGACTGAAGGCGCTTTAAAAGCGGTCTTAGAGCAGCTCTGGAGGCTTAACTATACTAGATAAGAAAATTTCGACGGTAGGGTAAGGTCAAATGTTTTCATGAAGTTTCTATTCCCCCGAACAATTTTTCACTTTTCATAATATTTGATGTCTGTCCGAATTCAGGACGCATTGGTTCCGAAATACGGACACGATTCAAACCGCTCTCACCCGTACACCGTTGGCTCGAAAAAAAATTTCCGGACGGTTAAAGGCGGGTCTAGACATGAGGATTCTAGAATATCAAGCGATTTTTCATGCTTAAAAAATTACGGAAGATGGAGGCGTTTTCCCGCAAAACAAGCAGGCCCGCCCTTCCGCCAAACGAAGTTGCCAGCTTCGCTTCGCTGCGCCGGCAACTCCGTTCGGCAGGGGCCGGGCCTGCTTGGCCTGCCGGCGGCGATGGTCGGGCCTGCGGCCCGACCATTTTTGTCACACGAT
>NW_026267262.1:610068-611375 GCF_000697945.3 Frankliniella occidentalis | reverse complement strand
CCAAACCTGTTGACTCTGTGTGGTCACAATGGTATTTTACTTATTACAGACTCCTATTGGACATGGACAGAGAGTATCATCAGCTGGAAGACAGCAAAATATTGTCGCTTGGTTGTGCAAGATCAAAAAGCTAACCCAAAGTTCTGCGTACATTCTGATTAAATTGTCATTAGTTGAGTAGTAACCAAAGGTGAGTTCTACTTTAGAGGTATACGGTAAATAATATTTCAAATCTCTTGTGTACAGAATATTATTTTGATTGCAGTTTTGGAATCAACTAAGTTCGTAGACCTGGCATCTGTTTTATTTTGTTGAAAATGGGGAGGGGAGATGAGTTTGAATATTTACAAGGAGTAAGTACTTGCATTCTTAAATGTATTGTCTTTCAATCACAACCTGATTGTACAAACATACTAGATTTTGTTTTTGTTTCTAGTGAGCTGTTGTATTTGTTTCACTGTAATGTTGCAACAAATCTTCAATAGACTAACGTTAGATAAAAGTGTTTTTCATAATTAAGTACTTTGTAATAAAATTGATTTACATGAAATTTCTGCTTATGATTGATAAAGTTATCCCTTCCCTTAAGCTGTAGTAATTTCAGTTAGAAGTGCGGACGGAGTAGTTAGGCAGTACCGGCACACACCCATGCAGCATTGGTTGCCTACCCAGGGCGTCAAGCTATTGACACGATCCCTGCGGCTTAATTTTGGTGCCTACTATTTAACATGGGAGCGTGGCCACATAGTGGTCATCCGAGGGAACGTGTTAATGTGTAAATTTTGTCATTATTTTTTTTTCTTTTTTTTAACCGTTCTATGATTTTAACAGACTTCGCTCAGCTACCCCGTGCCTGACTGTTACGCACGGGGCCCTACGTTAACAGCTTGCACTCGGCGACAAAAAAAAAATGTGACCTTAAAGGGGCTCAAGAGTTGGAATTAAATCAGAAATTTGAAAATGCTGTCTCCTTTACTGTGCATGTCACATTTACTGTTTGAAATAAAATGCATCTAGAGTGTTTATCTAAATCCTTGCATTACATCGACCAGTATGCGAGCTATCTATGTTTATAGCGAGAATGTAAGTGTTTAATTTTGTCCGCAACTCAAAGTTTTTCAGCCGTGTTCTATGGAAAGGTGCAAGCCAAGGTGTGCACATTGCACCGAAATCGAAGTAATATTGTGAGTTGCCATTTTCGAAATGAGGACACATGTGACTCTGTGAGAGAGGAAAGGCGGAATAGGGGCATGAGAGAGGGAGGAAGGGAGGGAGGGGTGCATCGGCAAACCAGAGAGAGGGGGGGG
>NW_026267262.1:605377-610018 GCF_000697945.3 Frankliniella occidentalis | reverse complement strand
GGGGGGGGGGGGGGGGGGTGTTGTGCCGTACCTGTAATGCACTGCACTCACCTTTATTGCGACACCTCTCCCTTATTCTTCTCTCTCGTCCTGCCCCCCCCCTCTTTTTTTCTCCCGGTTTCTTCCCTCGTTTCATTTTGTTTTGAGGCGCGTGGCGCCCCCCTGCCTGGCGCCCCGCTCGCCGCGCCGCTCTCTCGCTCTCTGGACCTGTCCCGCGGCGGCGGCGGCTGAGCTGTCAAACAGTAACGATGGATTCAAAAATAAAGGTGGAAAGCCGCGCGACGGGCGGGACGAAAGGCTTATAAAGGCTGATGGGTGCGCTCGGACGTGAAAGCGACCACGCCCTTGCGCCCGGCTTATCGCTGAGCGAAGCTCAGTCCAAGTCAATGAGGGGTCAGGCGATGTCTCCGTCGTGAGTCTGTCTGTCTGTCTGTCTGTGTTTACGTTCCTCTTTTTCTGGAAAACGGCTCGACCATTGACGGAATGCGAGTTTGACTCAAAATCTATAATTTAAGGAAAACCAAGTGGGAACTTTTCGCTCGTAACGGGCTGATTTGAAATATATCCTCACTTTTTTTAAAAAAAGAAGTTTTAGTGTCGTAATGTTGGCCACATTCAGCGCGACCGCAGCGCGAGCTGTGATTGGTCCGCTGAGTCACGTGACGCCGCGCCACCGCCACCTAGCGGCCACCGCTCGAAGCGCTCGCCCCGCTGTCCGCCATCTTGAATGTTTACGACAGCGGTTACGTGTTACTATTGAAATAGTGAGTTTGTGAGTGATTAGAAGGTTTTTGATTCAACTGTGTTCATCTCGAGTGTTGGTAAGTACTTTAAAAACAGTTCAGATGTGTCGAAATATTGTTTTAAAACCGTTTTCGAGTATTTCTTGAGAAGTGTTGTGCCCCCCCCCCTCCCTCTTTCTCCCCAGCTTCTCAATGAGAGTAGCAGTATTTGTGTTTGTTTTTCGAATGTTTTGAGTTCTTTTTAAAGATAACAGGCAGCAAAATGTGCGCGATTGTAATTTGGGTGGGTGGGTGTGTGCAGTCCGTCCAAACGTTCGTGTGCGAGTTTCTTTTCGACATCTATTCGTTCGTCATCTCTCTTCTCGCCCTCGCGACCTTGACCTTCCTCAACATCGTATGGCTGTTTGTATACAATCCAAACTTTGTTGTGCTCTCATACCACAAGAATTTTGAAAGAATTAACTTCTCGCGAAAAGTTGTGTTCGTATCACGGCCTGTCCCATGTTTAAACAGTGTTAATTCGTGTTGATTATTTGTGTGTTGAAAATGTTGTTGAAAATTGAATGTGGTGAGTAAAAGTATACCCATTGCACCTTTTTATAGGTTAAAGAGAGTGTTAGTGGTTTCATACTTGTGTGTACCTCTAATTGTTGGGTTAAAAGTGGAGCATGAACCTGACACTAACATTACATTTGAAAGTATTTACTTCCGTAACTCAAACATCAAGATTTTTTATCTCATGATTGTTAAAAATCCACTGAAATTTGACTTTGATGCCAATTCATTGTGTTATTGTGACTAAGCCAAGTGTTGAGTATGTTAAAATGCATTTATTTCTGGATATCTTTTACCCATGGAGCTGGGGTACTATTATTTATCTGTCGCGACCCAAGTAGAATCAATAATTTCATGCAACTTTTACCACAAGTGCCACGTAGTTCTATCTCACATTTAGGGAACTATTTTGTTAATGTTTTGTTGGGAACTCAACGGTACTGTTAATTCATTGAATTACTTTGTTTTTTGGAGTATGTTTGTGGTGACATATGAGAGAGATGTGTTTTGTTACGATGACTCCGTTTTACAGATGTGAGCTATTCGATTTAAATGTTCATTTGTATACAAGGGTATGAACTAAATTACCACCAATTTTACAATGAATGGGACATCAAAAGATACATTTCATGTAATCTTTTATGAGGAATATAATTATTTGATTCAGTTAGAGTGTTGAGTTTCTCTGACTGGATATTAACAACTGTTGTAAACTTCAAACAACCATTAGCATATTTTGGTTCTATTAAATAAGGACTTCATGCTGTTGGGCATTATGACAATCCTATTAATGTAAATTCAATAAATAATTTGGCTTGCAATAGAAGCAGTTTACAGTAGAGTTCAAAGCAAAGTTTTTTTAAAATTACAATCTTCCTTTTGTATTAACTTTTGGAAGACACTACCCAATCTCCTTACCTATTTCCGCCACAATAACAAGTGATAACTAGAGCGAAACCCAACACACTGTTTGAAATACTGAACTAAATGATAAAGAAAATTTTGACTTTACTTTGCCAGTTACTAATCAAATATTATTGTTCTGCAGCTGGAGATGGGCAAGAGAAAGATGAGCGCCGCCACCAAGGCTGCGAACAAAGCTGCTGCTAGCAAGCGTGCAAGGCAAGAGACTGCAGCGAGGGAGTCCGAGGCTGAGGCGGCAGAGAGGAGAGCAGCTGAAACAGAGCGGGTCCGCGAGTACTACGCCAGGCAGGGAGAGGAAGCTGCTGCAGCGCGCCGAGAGGAGAACGCCCTTCGCATGCGCCGCGCGCGCCAGGTGCAATCCCCCGAGCAGGTTGAGGCCCGCCTTGCCCAGGACGCGGAGCAGCATGCTCGCGCCCGCCTCGATGCCACCCCTGAAGAGGCTGAGGGTCGCCGTGTCGAGGACGCCGAGCGCCGTGCTCGCGCCCGTCTAGAGGCCACCCCCGAACAGGTCGAGACCTGCCGTGCCGAGGACGCGGAGCGCCGTGCTCGCGCTCGTCTACAGGCCACCCCCGAGCAGGTCGCCGCGCGCCGCGCCGAGGACGCCGACCGGCAGGCCCGGGTCCGCGAGCGGCAGGGCCCAGAGGCCGCCGACGAGAGGCGCGCCGCCGACGCTGAACGCCATGCTAATGTTCGTTTGTTGCAGACTCCGGAAGAGGTGGACGCGCGCCGCGCGCAGCAGGCCGCCCACATGGCCGATGTCCGGGAGGTGCAGACGCCGCAGCGCGCCGTCCAGGACCGCGTCCAGCGGCAGCTCCGCGACCTGCGCCCGCGCCCCCGCGTGCTCAACCTGGACATCCCGGAGGATGTCGCACCCGCCGCGGCCCCAGCCGCCGCTCAGCGCGCCCCTGCCGCAGCGGGCCAGCCCACCCTGGAGGAGCTGTTCGACGCCACCATGGCGGCGCTTGAGCTGAACGTGTGTGTTCACTGCAACAGGGCGGTCATGACGGCCGACGGGTCGTTGGCTCCCACGTGCACGAAACGTGCCCGGAACGACCCCACGAAACGTGAATGCGAGGTCCGCTTCACTGCCGCTAACCGGATGGACCCGGGGGTCGTGCCGCCCGAGCTGCAGGGCCTAACTTACATCGAGCAGCAGCTGATCGCGCGCGTGCACCCCGTGGTGTCTGTGTATAAGGTTAGAGGGGGGCAGTATGGTTACTCAGGTAATATCATTAACTTCCCTCAGGATGTCCAGGAGCTGGCCACGGCGCTGCCGCACCGCCTGGCCGACCTGAACTCCATCATCGCGGTGCGAACCCAGGGCGTCCAGGGCGCCGAGGGGCACGTCGACTTCAACGTACGAGCGGGCCGAGTCCGCGCTGCGCTGGTCTGGCTGAAGGAGCACCACCGCTACTACCGTGATGTAGAAATCTCAGAGGAAAATTTGTCGCAATTGCCTGCTAATGGTGATGCTTATTCACAGGTCCAGGGGATAGACGAGCGCGCGCGCCCGCCCCCACCCCCAGCTGCTGCTCCAGCTGCTGCTGCACCCGGTGGCGCTGCTGCCGCGGCTGCCGAACCTGCAGCACCTGGAGGGCCCGCAGCACCCGCAGCACGACCTGCGCCCGAGGGCGGCCCGGAGGCCGGGCCGCACCAGGAGGACACCGAGGCCGTCGGCATCCACGTGACGTGCATGCCCATGATCCGGCCCGAGCACAACGAGGACCAGGTCGAGTCCCATGTGACGGACTGGCCAACGATCGGACCTCAGCCTGTCAATGAGTTCACCACGGATGGCTACCTGACGATGGCCTTCCCCTGTCTCTTCCCCACGGGCGAGGGAGACTTAAGGAGTGGCCGCACCACTAAAATCCACACGGCTGATTACTTTAAGTTTCTAATGGAGTACTCTGATAGACGATTCTCATGCCATCCCACTTTCAGGTTTTTCGCCCTCAACTCCATGATGCGGTGGAACGCTCTGACAAACGGACGGGTGTTCATCAGGAACAACCCCCGGTTCAACGACATGACGGCCGCTGACCTCAGGCGGCGCATCCGGGCGGGCGAGAGGAACATCCTCAAGCAGGCGCTGTACCACGGCAACAAGCTCAAGGGCACCAGGCAGTACTGGCAGTCCCGTTGTGGTGAGTTACTTGACATGGTCAATCAGCTAGGAATACCCACCCTGTTTATGACCCTTAGCGCTGCTGATCTGCACTGGTCGGACTTCTTCCGGCTCGTGTCGCCCGGTGAGGACTTCGAGACCATGACGGAGACTCGGCGCCAGCAACTACTGTGCGAGAATCCTCACATTGCTGACACTTTCTTTGCCGAGAGGACAAAGTTTTTCATTACAAAGGTATTTAAGGTTAAGTACAATGTAAAGGACTACTGGTTTCGCTTTGAGTACCAGCAC
>NW_026267262.1:586976-598972 GCF_000697945.3 Frankliniella occidentalis | reverse complement strand
GGGGGAGGGGGGCGGGCGCGGGCGCCCAGGGGTCCTGCATATCGATCACGAGCCCCTTGTTTGTTTCATAATCGCCATAAAGATAACTGGCGAAATATTCAAATTTAGTAAAACGTATCCGGAATTTCCAATTACCTTTCTCTCCGTGCTGCTGTCGTGTGATACGGTACGTTCGATTTCTTTTTCGTCGGTGAACTAAGTATACGCTCCTGCCCTCGACCAAAGTTCAGCTCGGCATGCACTTGAAACTTTGCTAGATGGCACTCTTCCTAATCAGGTGTTCAACATCAACACTTCAGTTTAAAAACAACGACCACAAGTAGTGGGTGTATCGCTGCTGCGTAGTTGAAAAACTTTGTGGTGTGTAATGCAGGGTTTAGACTGGCCACCATTGCCATTTATTGGATACGTTCTAGTTAAAAATCAGCCAATGAGAAGCCTCGAAAATCCACTAGAACGTACTTGATAAATGACAATCGTGGCCAGTATAAAACCCTGCAATAGTGTGTCGTCACTTATAGGAAGGCTCAAGAGCGAGTCCGCTGGCCCATAATAGCTCGGCGCCACGCAGGAGCACGAACTCTTCGCGAAGCAATTGACCCAAGGCCAAGGAGCGCAGCGATAGCAGGCGTGTGTCGCACTACTGATAAAGTTCAAGTGCAACTGATTCGCACTTAGTGCGCAATTGCAAGTAATTGCAAGTATAATCAACGTAGTTTTGTTACACTTGCAAGTGTTCAACTCGATAGCTTTTATGTATTACTAGACGTTTTCTTCATACCGTAATTGTAATACTAGCAAAACATTCGGTAATACTAAAGAATTCCCGAATAAATTTACAACAGCACAAAAACCTTAAGAAGTCCCAAGGCGAATTTTGAACTAAGCCGTTGTTGAGTGTATAGTACTGACAACTTCTTCATGCCTTTCCCTAACGCTCACAAAAATAATTGCCACTCATATCTTGGAGTACTGAAGAAAGTCCTTGGAATGCGTGCGGTGGAGGCCGAGGCCGTTGCCGCTTCGCTTGTCCTCGGGCCGGCCCTCGCCTTGGCTCTTGCTCCTCCTCGCTTGACTGGACGGCCGGCCTGCGCGCGCGCGGTCTCCTTCACCGATCATTGGACTGGTAGATCAGCTCTGATCCAGCCGCGCCTCGCCGGCCAGGCCGGCCTGCGTGCGTGGCGATTGAGACGTTAACCGCCCCGCCCTGCCCCTCCCCCCGCCACGCCCCGCCACGCCCCGTTGCCACGGGGCAGAGAGGCCTGGCCGAACGCACCTCGACGTCGACTCACTCGCCTCACAGAACACCTGCCGACAGCCCAGTCCAGCACCCTCTCTTCATATCTCTCTCTCTTCCTCTCTCTCCCTCGCATTGATCCGCACGCGCGCTGCCCGGCCCGGCCCCTCCCACCGGTGCATAGCGCGGCCCCCTCAGGCTATGGATACTGCTATTTTGTTGTTAGTGGCGTAATAGGTAGCCTTCTTCCTATAGGGTGCGCGTCAAGGATGTGTGTGTGTGTGTGTGTGTGTGTGTGTGTGTGTGTGATGCCGTGACTATGAATAATCGTAGCCTTTGTGTTTTGTGCCCCGCTGGGGTCCTCCACCGGCCCCCCGAGGGTCCCGTTCGTCTGACAAGGTGCCGCCGGTTTGTTCCAGATAGTAACGCAAGGTAGTGAACAACAAGGCAGACGGTGTGTGTGTGTAGTTGTGTGTAGGTGTGTGCGTGCGTGTGTTTGTGTGTGTGTTGTCCTTGTCGCACCTTGCAGCCCGGGCTCCGGCAACGTACGTACGACGGGGGCCTGCGGCACAGGTGCGACTAGCATCTCGGTTTGATTACCGTTGGGGTTTGGTTTGGGGCGGGCGCGCGGGCGGATCCCGGGTCCCGGGGCCGGCGGGATAGCTGGCCAGCCCGAGCTGGCAGCCTGGGCTGGCTGCTGCCCGTGTTGGTTTGGGACCCACCTGCACCTGACTTCATTCATTTTCACGACCCGGCCATGCCTTGCCCCGCAATATATATTGAGGGCGGCGAAAATAAGGGTGCTGGCTGCGACTCTGTCGTCTGTCGTCCGCGGCGCCGGTCACTCTCCCCTTCTCTCCTTCTTGTTGTTTCTATTTGTCTAATCGTTTTCTTTCCGTTTTGTTAGTTTCCTAACTCTGCCCTTGAACACATCAGGGAATCGATGGCCGATGTCGTCGTCGCGGGGCGGGGCGCCGGATGTCGCCCGCCCCGCCCCGCAGCCTGGACTCTGGACAATCAGCCCGCACCGGCCCACCTGCATCACATAACTCAGGTGGCTCGCCCCACCCGCCCGCCGTCCTCCTGCCGCCCCACCGTCTCATTTCCTAGTCCCTTTTCTAGACTTTGTCCACAGTTTGGTGGCCTCCTCCTCGCCGTGGAGCCAATACCGAAATTGATTAGTATGTATGAACTTTTAGACTTCTGTCCGAAATAAGTTATAATCAGTTATAATTAGTTATGAACATTGACCTGATTCTTCTCTGAATTAACTTCGTAAGTATGTTTCCGATGTTAGTTGGATTTTTTTTAATATTTTCATATTCTTATTAAAGATTGCGAAAAATTGTATTATTTACTACTTGTTGAAAATAATTTTTTCTGTGTTGTTTGGTTATATTTTACCTTATGCTTAGGCATGAATGTCCATGTGAAGAAGGTTGCACCTGCAATGTGCTGTACGGGATCCTAAGTCTCGAACCATTCGACACTTTTGAACGAAATTCTGCGACTTATTGGACCTGTAGTCCATATCAATCGCCTGGTTGTGTTTGTTATATTTTTATTTGCATTAGTAAATGTCACGAGTAGTCGATGATTCAGCCATGTCCTGAGTTGTTTTGGGTCTTATGTCTATCAGATGGGCTCTCCGAAGCAGGCGACCATGTCTTGGTAGAGCATGACGGGCATGGTGACGAGACCATAGAGGGTGATGAGGGGTGCGATGATGAGGCCGAACACGGGGATAGCCAAAGTGATTGTGAAGAATCCGGCCACGGCCTGCAGTCCCGCAACAATGTCTGTGCCGAGACGAGCGGCGCATTTCATGAACTTCGAGTCTTGCTCAACGAGCCCAAACGTTTCGCGCTCCGACACTGCTGTGGCCTGCAATTTCAGAACAACATGCGTAAAGGTGGTGTGCGACAAGTGCTTGATTCCGCTACCTAACTGTCAAAAGTTTCCGTGACGTCAAGAAAAATAAAATGTTATGAAATGTTCCGTAAGACAAAATTTACAAAATGCTGTCAGTTATCTTTTTTTTCGCGTAAAGTTAGCAGTAAATTTCGTAAAGATCAATTTTGGAAAACATTTCGGATTGTCAAGGTAGAATACACTTGGAAAAATTAAATACGATTCGTGTCGTTTCATAACGAGCATGATACCAAAGGGTTAAGATCCTCTTTATATAATTTGACTGGAGATCTGGTTATCTGTTTAAAATGAGTACTTAGAAGCAAGAGGAAATCTCGCCTATTGTAATTTCGGCAACTTCCTCTACAAATTCAAAAAATTCTTGTTACGGTACTCTAGAAAACTCGAAAGTCGTACAGTATCACAGTTTAGACTGCTTCAATCCTTCGAAGAAATTTCTTCGCAATCATGTAGGATTTTCGTCGCATTCCGAAGAAAACCACCGTTCGCAATTGTTTCACAATTATTACAAAGCAGCGACAATCGTTCGGAAGGTTTTTTTTTCACGCTGTGGTATTTACAACGCCAGTACCGCTCCGAGGCTCCTTAAAATAAGACACTTGTATCCTACCTGTGCCAATGCAATGCATCCCAACGCTAGAACAACACACAGCAGGGACTTCATGGTGAACTGGTGAACGCGTAGTGAACTGCTGCACTGTGTTCTGTGGACGAGCGCTGTCAGAGTGATGGTTTTATATCGTTCCCAGTGCAATAGGTCTGGCCTCCGTCTGTTCCAAGTTCAAGTACCACAAACGCTGTGATTGTGTAATCAGCACTGATGGACTATAACTTTTGCCCACAAAGGAGGACCAGGTGCGGAAGACTTCTAAGTAAATGATGACGTGTATTTACTTTCTCCTGATGTGTCACTACAGATTCTACAGAACAATAACGTATTGAATGGAGTGCACCGCCTACAATTAGAACTTAAAACTACGTGTAAATTTGCGCAGGAAACTACTTTTGTGCCATTATAACGTATCAAGAAATTCTGCAGGATTACTAAAGTTTTTTGTAGCATTACTAAACGTGGTCTACTATTTCAAATTAACTTGCAAAAGTTGGTCATACAGCACGTGTTTCAAAACATGTTTTATGTGTAAATACTTTCTCGTAAATACAAATATTGCAAAATATTATGTGTATCAAATTATTCACATATTTGTATACGACACTGCCATGATATATCTTCGCAGGCCTGCAGACATGAGTACGAAAATTGACGCAAACACTACCTAACGCTTTAAACATTTTTTTTGTTCCAGGCGTTTTCCGAAGGAGAGGCATTCCCCATGAAGACGCCGAATCAGGTAGAGACCGAATGCGAACGCGTGTCGGACTAAGACGACTCGTGGCATATGAATAAAATAAAACAAGAAGCGGAAAAAAAAAAAAAAACAAATAAAAGGATAAGGAGAAAGGTTGTGTGTTTGTATTGCCAAGGAATTTAATCTCAAAAGCGGGACGGGAATGTGCCGTACAGCGAGCAGTTTTGGGCACCGTGCTTCGCGGTGGGTGCTTGCTTGGCGTGCTGTCACGCCACGGCAACAGTTCGCCATTGTGGCACTGTGAGAAATATCCTCGTAAATCTACAACATTTGTTGTAAATTTTATTTCCAAATATGTTGTTAATTTGCGACAGCCTACTCTTTCATCAATTCCAAGTCGACACAAAGTGCTTGTAAATTTACAATTTCAAATTGTAATTTTACAACACACACGTGGATTTTTTTCCATATAAAATTACGACTATTATTCACTGTGTGCAGGTACTTGGCGCGTTGTAGTTAAACTGCATCTAATCTAAATCTAAAAGCATAATTCATTGCGCTCGAAAAAGTGCATGTTATTCTCGTTTGCCACATTGTGCATTAAGTTGCTATTTCTTTAAGAGACAGGTTCTTTAAGTTGTTGCCAAAGAGTATTAATGTCGCTGCGTTTAGTGTTCCATCCGTCCGTCCTGTTCATACGATGTATCCGCTAGCCACATACGGCAGAAAGATACGCCACCGACCGGTCACCTCCGCTATGTAGAGCAGACACGGTGTCTTCTTCGTATTCTGCATGTGCGACCGCTCTGTCGCGCCCCTCCTCCGTCACTCACCCCAGAGAGAGAGAGAGAGAGAGAGAGAGAGAGAGAGAGAGAGAGAGAGAGAGAGAGAGAGGATGGAGAATGGCGTCCTGTCCGCCGGCCCGCGGGGAGAGAACACGACGGTGGAGGCCCCTCCCCGTCCTCCTCCTCCTCCTCGGCTTGCATGATGACGAAAGAGGACGACACAACGACTGCTGTTGTTGTTGCTGTTTGAGGGCCCCCCTCTGTCACTCTCACTTGTCTTTCGCCGGCTGAAGGAGAGAGACGGGTCGAGGACGGTGTGCGAAAGAGAGAGGGATGTCGAGAAGAGAGGCGTCTTGGCCGCGTCGAGGTGTGAAGAGATGGAGCCGTGTTTTCATGTTGATTACTCTTTCGGTTCGCGAGAAAAGGAATGGGGGCGCCGCCGGAGGGGTCCACTCAGTAGATGGGTCCCGGCCGATGCCGATCGGGTATGAGAAACCTCCCGCCCGGCAGAGTGCAAAGCGCGCGGTGCTGCCAACCGATGCCGGCGCGGCTGCCAAACGACAAAGCCTGCTGCCCGTCCGCCCCGGTTTTTGTGCGTCGTTCGGTTGGCTGCCCTGCCTGCTCCCGCCAGCGGGGTGGTCTTCCCTCCCTTGTGCGACCGCCGCAGCCAACCACGCCACGCTACGCTAGCCACCCACACGTTAAGATAAAACCGCTACTTAAGATTAAGAGCGCGGGGCAGTGTCACTCTCTGGTTGGCCAGACTGGTCCCCGCCACGCCCTGTTTCGCGCGCGGATCGCCTCGGCGATAACGTCCCTGTGGGATTCCAGTCCAGTCTCTTGGGCGCTGTGGCGGCTGGCGGCGGCGCTGTGCGCAGGGGGACCAACGGGTACCAACCGGCACCCAACGGGCACCAACAACAACGGCTCCGGGTGCGGGGGCATTGTGTTATTGTTGCGGTGGCCCAAGTGGCGGAGCGTGGCGGAGCGTGGCGGACGCAAGTCGTTCGTATATCTTACCGTGTCGCCGGAACGGCGGAGTGCCCGGGCGCGCATTGGAAGAAAGAAGGTGGAGGAAGAGGAGTTGGGGGAAGGGGAGGGGAAGGCCAGCGGAGGAGGAGCGAAAAGAGGGGGGATTTAGAGATAAATCGGACCAGTATACCCCTCTCGACGAGTACCTCCGAATCGTTGCACTAGCGATGCTACAATGCCAACCCCTAGGAAAAATGGCAAACGCTTTGGTTACGGTAGAGCTAGGAAGCACTCGTAGGGTCTCCGATGCCTGCCCCCATACAAACCTCACACTGTGGTAGTTCGTCTTGCAGCCAAACGCGCCGTCTCGCTAGCGAGTTTGGTATGAGAAATTCTCCCTCTCACCCTGCGCTCTTCCTAGCGTCGTCTCCTCTGTCTCGCTCGCACTCGCGGGAACAAGCGGCGGCGCGGCGCGCGTGACAGAGCGATGGTTATGTGTTTGTTAGAGTGTGGATTTCAGAAATATGTCCGAGCGGGACTCTGCGGCGCTATCGCCCGAGCCCTGCCGCCGCTGCAGCTGCAGCAGCGGCAGCAGCGATTGGAAGGAAACCAGTTCCTCCGGTTGACATTTTTAATGCGCCGTGACTGATACTGAGCGGGCCGCTCGGCCGACGCGGCCCTCGCGCGGTATCGCCGGTAATGCCTCACGGGGGGGCCACTGCGCGCAGAGTTGCCAGATCCTAGTGGGCGTTTTTACCTCGAAGGACAGCGAAATTTCTCTTTTTGGCCTTTTTTGACCTATTTTTTCCCTTTTGACCCCTTTTCTCTACTACCCTACCCAAAATGAGTACTTTTGGAACTCAAAAATTTCCTTCTAAATTTTTTCCCTTTGGCCACAGTGCGAAAAACGAGTTGTTTCGCCCCTCAGAATATAAACTAAAGAGAGTAAGAGATGGAAGTAAGCGTTCCCCTCCAAGCGCCGTGTTGAGACAACGCGAACTCTTCGAAATGCAGCAGTTTCTCATACCAGTTCTAGTATTGCCCGCCTCCCGCCCCCTCCCTGCGTCTGTCTGCTTTGAGACAACTCGTGTATCTGAATCTAATTCTTACTTGATCCGAACCAGGGTCTGATTGAAACTGGACCTGAAAAACCTAGAGAAGAGAACGCCGTTGCAGATCATGAGAGTAAACCGTAAAGGTTATGGCGGGGTATGTAAAGCGGAAGTGAAAACAAAAACTATTTCCACTGTGCGGGTATGAAAATGTTTCATGGTGGTTTCCCCATGTCCTAACCTCTTAGACAGAGAACGGGCATGGAAACTGATCTGACAGGTTCTCATACTATGTAGCCCGTGGAGGCACGTGATCAGATCGACCATTAGCAGCGGAAAAGGAAACAGCAACAGCAATGAATTTGGGCCTTTTTGTGCTGGAAATCTACAAAGAGGGGCAATTTCTCATACCCGGTTTTGGAAGAACGGTTTGTTTTTCGCATTCTCGAGCAAGAGCACCACCGTAGCGCTGCGGCCCCTCTCGCACGCCTTCCTCTTGGTGCAGGATGGCGACGGTGACGGCGAGGAGGCGGCGTGCTGGAGGGATGGGGATCCTCTTCAACTGTCACCAAACGCCACGGCGAGCAGCCGCAGCCGCAGCCGCCGCGCGCCGTATGACGTGACAGACGTCGTCGCCACCGCAGCTCAGTCGAATTTATGCCCCCTCCCCCGCGCGCTCTCCCCCGGCTCTCTCCCTCCTCCTCATCTCTCTGTCTCTCCCCCCGCCCTGCCAGGCTCTCCCGCACAACTCGACTCGCTGCTTCGTGCGCCTGATTCCGAATCCTGACCGTGTGGTTATTACTTATTTCGCTCTCGGTGCTTGCCAGACCTGTCCTGCCGCCGTGACACCTCTCCTCCTCCTCTCTCCCCGTCTCTCTCCCTCCCGCAGAGCCCTCTCGCCGCCTCCATCCTTGTCTCGCCCCCCAGCAGACTCCCCGCCTCTCTCCAGCCTCACCCCTTCCCCTCCTGGCGCGCGTGGCGTGGCGTGGCGTGGCGCGGCGCGGCGCGGCGCGTCGGGACGCTGGCCGAGCCGAGCCGCCGCCAGTTGTCGGCCGGCTGCGGTGTCGAGGGGTTGTGTTGTGCGCGCGCGCGTTGCCCGTCCTCCCCGTCTCTCTCTCCGCCGCGTCCGCTCCGGCGCGATCTCCAGCCCGCGCGAACAGCATCACGCTCAACAGTGCCGCCCGCGAGAGTCAGTGTGTGTGTCTGTGTGTGTGTGTGTGTGTGCCGCTGTGTCCAAGCGGGAGCGTGTGACGAGGCAGGCATCCTGCCATAAAAAAATCAAAAAGAATAAAGAAGCCATAAAAATAATCATCCTAATTTTGTGGTTGGTGCCAGTGGTGTGTGTGTGATATGCTGGATGCGCTATGTGGCCGCCGGTAACCTGGTCGGATACCGAGGATACGCTTCGCCCTCTCCCCCCGGATACGTTGGATACCTTCATCGCACTGCTTAGCTCCTCAGCCGACAGTTTAAAGCGGAAGCAGGTAAGGTCGACTCACTGTTCAGAGATCCTGCCGGCCGAATCCGGATCCAGGCCCGAGCACATCGAGCCGAAAGTGGCATGAGTCCATTTGATGGGCAGGTTGTCCGTATAAAGCATTAGCCAGTAAAGCTGAAATGGAGAAGAATGGGAGGAAGAAGAAAATGCAAATAGCTATGATTTCACATAGTGACTTCCGTTTTCTTGTTCCATGCATTCTTCTGCACTTCAGCTTTACCGGAATGCTTTATTGTTTCTTTGCCCCTACACTATCGTTATTGGCGAAAAAAAGACTGTCACCCCCCATAGTGACCGCCTACGCCCATAGAACGAGGAAATCCTCTTTTGGCTGTTTTCTAAAGGGGAAGCTTTTCATTGTTATCTAAAAAGCAGGCGTGTCTCTTATAGAAAATCGTGTACCTGAATACCTGAACTATTGTCAGATGTGAACACTGTTCAACGGTTGAACGGCTCGTTAACCCTCATTCTTGAGTCGACGAGCGTTAGTCGTTCAGTGTCGCAAGTGACGTGACGTAAACTTTTAATGAATTTGCATGCATGACCCACCAGTCCACTCTGGAAATCCTGCAAATTCATTTGAGAGTCCTCCGTTGCTGCGGCCGCGGACGGCGGCGGAGCGTGGAACTGGCCTGTGCCGAGGTTCCGTCGTCCCTTCACCGTCGCGTTCCCCGAGTAGTCCCACGCCGCGCCATAGCCTCGCCTTGTATTCCTGCTCCCGTGATCCGTGACGTCGCTCGCTGTCACAGTCAGGTTGCAATCCGAGTGAAACAGGAGCGAAGGGGAGGAGGAGGGGGCGGGGGGAGGCACGGGGGGCAGGTGACCGTCGCGATCCAACGAGCTCTGCAGAGTATGTGTTGTAGTCGTGAGTGTCATTTGCATGATTTCTCATTCTCTGCATCAAATCGAGTGCGGTAAATCGAGGAAAAAGGAAAATGGAGATCGGGGGGAGCAAGGGGAGTTACCCTGGGTTTATTCGGTTTAGCTAACCGTGTATGTAAAAGGGGTGCGCGCGCGGGCAGTCTGCGGCGGGCTTCACTACTATGCCTGGTGTTTGTATGTGCTATGTTCGTCTTCATTGTTGGCGCTTTAGCGGGAACCTCTCATGTACCTTTGCGCGACACACAATAGCCAAAAGACTTAACAAACTAACTGGCGAATGTATTTATTTGCTGAAAATAAAAGAGGACTTCAAATATGCCTTTACGATTTTTCGCGAAGAGCATCGTTGCGTAGCGTATGTGTATCTACCAGGTACTCGGTGCTGGCATCGAGTGATTGAAGCGAGACGATGGTGAGCGGGCACGCGTATGTGTGGGTGTGTGTCGACGGACAGTGGCGTCGTTCGTCGATTGAAGTGGACGCGTGGTGCCGCGCTGGCGTAGAAACTTTTCGAATAAAACAAAGAAAGTGCCCCAGCCCGTCCCTCCTGTGCTGTCCTTCTCCCTTATATCCCACGACGACACACTATCAAAAGGGCCGGAAAAAGACGAAATAAGTCGCGGCTTGTTCCTCTTAGCTGCACCAACTCGTAGAGTATATTTCGAAGAACTCGCAGAGACTTAAAACGAAAATAGCTTGAAGCATGTTTTGATCGGTGAATCAATTTGTTTTCCCCTCGATGCCGCATTGTCTTGTTCCAAATTTTAAATTGAACAGCGCGTTTTCTTTTTCGATGTCCGCTGTCACTCGCGGCCGCGCTAAGTATTTCCGGCCGCGCTTCTTGTTTATGTATCGGTTTTTGAAGGTTATGTTTTGGTGTGAATGGGGCAGGGCGAGGGCGGAGCAGAGCGCGCCTCGGAAAAGGTTAACTCGGGATTAAAAATAGTGTGTAGTTTGACAAGCCTGCATCCTGCGCTGTCCCGTCTCTCTCTCTCGTTTCCTCTCTTCTGCTGTATCCTCCCTCTCCCCCCCCCCTCTCCCTCTCTTTCCTCACACGTGTGGAGGTGCGAGACCAGGGACCGGCCTGTGAAATCACGTTCGGGAGTAAAACACGCACTTCTCATGATTTATTCAAACAAGACGGAGTATAGGAGAGGGAAGGCGACTGTCCAAGGGAGGGGTAAAAGGGCTATCGTTGTTTACTGCGCGCGCATTGTTGTTGTTGTTTTTGTTTCGGGCTTCTTCTCGTTGTTTTGCTTTTCCGAAAAGGAAAGTTGTTTAGGCCCTGCGGGCACAGGTGCACGCTGCCCTTTGCTATGCAATGCACTGCTCGACCGGCTCTCGTTTTGCCGCCTTTTGTGGATAGGAAAGGCGCACGGGTCAAAATCAAGTCAACCAGGTCATTCACAGAAAACTGTATGACTTACACTGAAAAGTGTGCACTAAAAACGTGTGTGTGACACATTCTGTCGCGATGTCAGGACTGCCGCACACTTTTCCTTGTGATATTTCGCGTCACGCTCTTTCAAGCTGCTTTGAATACTATGTATAGAGAAGGTGGTTTCATCTGCTGAAAAGAAAGATGGCAGTGTTTGCCAATATCGTGAGAGAGGATTGTTTTTCCAGTCCGAGCGAATAAGGCCTGGGTCTAACGGCCGCTCGAGCTGCCGAGGCCTCGGCCCGAGGTATAGAGCGGCCTCTCTGCTCTAAAGAGGCTATCACGGTTGACGTTGGCGGGGCGGGGTGATCCAGGTGACCTTGGCGACCACCACCACGGCCTAGCGCGGGCGCGCGGGGCTGGGGACCACGAGAGACAATCGGCGGAGGTGGCGGAGCGTGGCGGATGGGGGTGGCCCCGCGGGGGTGGGCGCGGAATGGCCCGGCGGTCGTGCACCAGCCCCTCTCTCTCTCTCTCTCTGCTCTGCTCTCCTCACATTACCCTCTCCCCCTTTATCTCTGCCTCTCTCTCTCTCTCACACACTTTGCGAATGGAACTGGAGTGTAATGTAATGGCTGCCTTGGACCAGACTTCGACGGCTTGCCCGCATTGGAGACCGGCTTGTGGTTACCCCCTCCCTCCGCCCCCCCACACTCTCCAGCGCCCCCTATCCTGCCCTTACCCCCTCGTCTCATGCCCCCTTTTTTCCCTCAACAGTGTTCCCAAACGTTACAGGGTTTGCTTGGTCCGGCCGCCTGATCCAAGCGCTCGCCTTGCCAAGCTGAGCTTACCCCCTCCCTCTCCCCCCCCATCCTCTTGGTTTTCGCAGCCCGGGAATGTACACTAAAGTGCCCCTTCCCACTTTTCTAGCCCCCCCCCCCTTCTCT
>NW_026267262.1:577354-578086 GCF_000697945.3 Frankliniella occidentalis | reverse complement strand
CTCTCTCCCCCACCTATGCTGTGCACCCTTTAATTTCCGGGGGCCTACATGATGTCACGTGGTTACCTATTGTGGCCGCCAGCCTAGAATGAGGACCGAGGGGGGCGGAGGGGTAGTTGGTGGGTGGAGCAGAGGGTGTGGTTTTGTACCCTTTGGGGGTGAGGGAGGGAGAGAGGGGGGGGGCAGTGTCCGAGTCCAACTGCCGCTTCGCTTGCCATGAGTGCCGTTCCATATAGAACTAAGGGCGCCCAGAAACCGCCACCTTCACGCCGCCCTCGTCGGGGAGGGGAAAAGTTCTTGCGCGAGCAGGCTCCGGGGGGCGAGGTGCGAGAGGACATGGAGGAAGGGGATGGTAGGGGAAGGGGATGGGGGGCGCACAGCGCCGCCGCCCGACCTGCTCCTCGCACTACTTTACAAAGCCCGCCGGAGAGTTTCATTGTTCAAGGAGCCGGGCGGCGGGAGAAAAATATCATCCCCCTCCCCCATCCCCTTTAGCGCCACATCCACCAACTTGTCGACCTTTCTCTCTCTCTCTCTGCCCTGACAACCCCTCTCTACCTTACTGTCTCGCTCACGCCCGCGCCGTGCGGTGGTGGTTCGGTTTATGTTGGCAGGATGTTATTGTCACCTTCAAGACGCCGCCGCTGCCACCGCCTCGGGCGCGCGCACCTGCAGAGAGAGAGAGAGAAAGAGGGAGAGTCAGTCAGAGACAGAGTGGGAGAGAGAGGGGGG
>NW_026267262.1:576620-577304 GCF_000697945.3 Frankliniella occidentalis | reverse complement strand
AGTGCACTGATGCATTGTCAAAAGCCCGTCATTGAGAGAGCGCAGTTAAGAGCAGCGGCAGCTCCCAGCACAGAAAACGCAAAGACAACAGGACATCACACCCGTGCGCGCAGCCGGGGCGCCGCGCCGCGCCACACCACAACAACACTGTTAAAAATTCTGTTGTAAATTTACAACACATCGCATGTAAAGTTTGATAGCGAAGAAAATTGTAAAATAACGACATATATCATACGACATCTTTGTAAATTAACAACACAGTCGTTTATTAACGACATAATCAATGTAAGCTATTTTGGTCCCAACTGCTTCACCAAAAATTTGGGTTACGACATATTCATTGTAATAAAACGACATTGTGATAAAATTACGATAAAAACATCGTTCACTAACGACAATGTCGCTCTATAACAAAACTTATAAGAATTTTTTTTTACAGTCTAAAAATGTTGCCAAATTAAGTACAGGGAAATTCCTGATAAATACTAATGTCAACACAACAAGGCTTATCTGGCTCTGAAGCAAGGTACTAAAAAGTCAGTGAACATAAAAAAAAGGTTTGATTTACTCACCAACACAGCTAGAAAAAAGCATGGTTAGTTTTCCTCTTATCTTATCCTGAAGGAGAGGGGTAGTACAACCTCCTGTGTTGGTGTTGGTTGGTCCATTGGCCTTATAGGCCTA
>NW_026267262.1:575877-576570 GCF_000697945.3 Frankliniella occidentalis | reverse complement strand
CCCCCCCCTTCTCTCTCTCTCTCTCTCTTTGCCCCGGGCCCCTCCGCGGCAGCGACGCCCTGAGTGGGATGTCTCCAGCCAAGTGGTCCGTTTGACATTGTGAATTTTTGTGGTACCCACTTCCCTAGAGGGGCAGTTGCAGTAGCTAGAAGTATCTTCAGAAGTGCATACGTTGGGCTTTAGCCGACCCTGAAAAACATACGCATTTAGACGAATCGCAGAGCCGCGGAAGTAAGAATTTAAATAATGCATTCCGGTAAAGCTGAAACGCAGAAGAATGCGAGGAACAAGAAAACGGAAGTCACCATTTTAAAGCATAGCGATTTCCGTTTTCTTCTTCCCCGCATTCTTCTGCATTTCAGCTTTACCGGAATCCTATTGAATCAGGAAAAGCGGAACCACCAGTTAAATGCAAGCAGCCGAGATATAAGAAATATACCTGACTCTCCGTTCTTTCGGGCAACAGAGTATAAACGAACGCCAGTATTTTTCATACTCTCAAGGCTCGCACTCAACCCCTGGTTCCGATATGTTTCATTCCATTCAACTTCAAACGTCCGGCTCCGGGATTCACTGAAATACCCTACGGCACGGGCGGGTTGACCAATAGGGTATCCCTCTACAGCGCGGAGCGGAAGTAAGAAGAACAAAAGCGGATACAGAGAGCGGTGGTGGGGGCGGGCGCGCGGGGGA
>NW_026267262.1:574592-575761 GCF_000697945.3 Frankliniella occidentalis | reverse complement strand
CGCCCGCCCCCCACCACCGCTCTCTGTATCCGCTTTTGTTCTTCTTACTTCCGCTCCGCGCTCTAGAGGGATACCCTGTCGCAGATAGCCACCTCGCTTCTTGGAAGTCCAAGCCCGCTTCAAAAGCCCGCGCGCGCAGCGAGCAGACCTGAGCAGACGACGCCGGCGACGACGGTCAGTCGGCACGCTAGTAGCGCCACCTGGCGGCGGCGTTGGCAACCCAGCCCGCCAGCCAGTCAGTCACGGAGCGTGAGCGGAGGCGGCCGGCGGCGGCGGCCCGCTCGCTCGCCTGCCTTCCCGGCTGACACGCCGCCGCCGAGTATGCGTCGCGTCGCGTCCAGTTTTGTCGTTTCAAGTTTGCTTGTACGCCGTTGCGTCGGTGACAGCATTTCCACTGCCGTCTCCTGTCATCCGTAAATGGCCTGCTCGTCATGCCCTCCGGGTATGACTAGTCCCACCGCCTCCGTGTCCAAAGTTGTTGTTTTCGCCGTGCGCTGTTTTGTTTACTGTGTTTGTGTTTACTGTTGGTGTACACAACGCCTGTCGGCTGTCACGGCCCTTCAAGGCTTTAGCTATGGGGCCATAGTTTTGAATTTCGCAGTCCTTTCGATACCCGCAAAGCCCCGGCCTGTCCTAACCTGCACTAGTGATTACTCCGCTACGGACCCTCCCCCCTTTCCACTCATCAACTTGTGGTTCGTGTACCATGCGTCGGCCGCTCAGCTGAAGGGATCGTCACCGGTAATTTTGTGTTTCACGTTGTAGTGAAAACTGTGCAAGTTGTGAAGTTGTGTGTGTTTGTGTGACCCGGCTTCGGTTTGACGACGACGACGCTATTCTTGTTGGTGAGTGTCTCGTATGTTTCTATTTGTGGGCTCACTGTATTTTTGTACATCTGTGTCGTTGCACCGTGACTATAGTGCTCCGCTTTTGGTAGAGTAATGCCCAATACATGCTCGCGCGGCTGATGGATATAGTAACTTTATTGGCGTACTGCAGCCTGCTGCCCACCTCCCGCCGACACTCCCACGCCCCTCCTCCTACCCCCTTCCCCCGGCGCTTATGTTCCTGGAACGCACGCCAGCGTTTTGCGAGCGGAGCGGCCACGTCGGGGAAGTTGATTTGTGAGTGAAATTGCAGGGGCTGGAGGGATGAGGAGGGGGGAGGGG
>NW_026267262.1:566616-568422 GCF_000697945.3 Frankliniella occidentalis | reverse complement strand
AATGTCTCAGAGAGATCTGATAAAAATGAATCAAAAAGCGATAAGTTATATCTGTCGTAGGGGAGAAGTTTAAATGTATTTTGAAATTAAATTTAATATTAGGGTATTTAATTTCACTTCAACCAGAGGCAATCGAATAGAATTTCACCTTAAAAAATAAATGGAATTAAATGAAATGGGAGCATCATGCTTCATATGGCATCACACAAAAGGGTAAATTAAGTAGGGGGAGGGCAGTGGGGATAGGAAGGGACAGTAGCAGACATGTTCTGTAGGTGAACTGTAGGAGTGCATAAATTTAAGCCAACCCCCTCCCCTTCCCCCCTATATCCAGCCACTGTTTCAGTTATGTGTTTACCAATACCAATCAACCATGTGATGGGGTGCACAGTAGGTTGCCTCAATGCACATTACAGGAATCTTGAGAAAAAGTCCTTATCCCTTATACGGCTCACTATAGAGACGGAATAATTAGAAGCGCCCCCCCCCCTCCCAATCTCTTACGTTCAAGGAGCAGACGACCGGTTGCCTACCTACTAGGCGGACCCTCATTCGGCATAGTTTTATTCTATATTTTTTGTGTCTTCTATAAATTTAATGCACTTCGCTCAGCTACCCCGTGCACAATGTTAACGCACGGGGCCCTACGTTGTAATATATTTTTTTAGAAGACGCGTTGTAAATTTGCAACAGCCTGTTCTTACTCGTCGATCAATTCCAATTCGATACAAAGTACTTGTAAAATTTACAATGTCAAATTGTAATTTTATGCCACACATGGAAAATTTTCCCATAAACCTTCGACTATTTTGCAGTGTATATTCGGATTGAATGAGAAAGCTTTACCTTTTGACCACAAATGTTGGACTCAAGCAGTGGCATCACAGATGTTCTCGCAAATTATAGACTATATGAACATTTCTGAACGCGTTTAATGTGTAGGCCAGTGTGGGTGGAGGGGGGTCACATTTTTAGCACTCTAAAAAATAATACAGAATTCTGTATCAAATTTGATACAAAATTCTGTATCAGGCTCTTGTGATATGGAAACATGTAACATGGGTACAAAAATCTGTAATCTGATCAAAATGTTACAAAATTCCGTAAATGTTACTAACTTCTGTAACAGATACAACATCAAGTAACGTTGGATACAATTTTCTGTATCCCTGGATACAGAAGTATGGAACTTCGTTGGCACGGTCTCCGGGAGCCCCGGTGGCATTACACCGGGTTCCAGCGGGCCTCTCCTCAGGTAGCCTGGGTGGCCGCGCGGGTTAAGGCGTGACTTCCTAATCCGAGGGTCTGGGGTTCAACTCCCGGTGCGGCAAGGTACATTCCTTCAAATTAAATCAAAGGAGTTTGATCCCCAGAAAAAAAAGAAGAGGAGGAAAGGGAGGAAGAGTAACAAGATCAAGAATTACTATTTTAGCGGTATTTTAAAATCCCACAGAGGTTCTGTATCAGGTGATACAGATTTTCGTATCCATGTTACAGATTAAAATCTGTATCAAAAATGATACAAATTTCTGTAACATGTGATATGTAAATTACTGCGTAACAATGTTACAGAATTTTGTACTGATTTTTTTTAGAGTGAGGGTCAGCGCCTGGTTGGGGAGGGGGTTGACCCGCGAGGGAGAGGAAGGTTCAGGAGACGGAGAAAGTGCAGGGAGGGGGGTGAGTTTGTGTTAAAAACTACCATTAGGACGCGTGCTCGCCCCCCGTGACTTTTTAAATGTGCGGCGGCTCGACCGTATAGGTGAAATATGGGCCCCCCGTGCCCCGGATATGAGAAGGGTTGGT
>NW_026267262.1:564371-566566 GCF_000697945.3 Frankliniella occidentalis | reverse complement strand
TGAAGTGTGTCTGCTTGTAGCGAGAGCTAGCTACTCGCCTACGGATCCGCTGCCAAAAACACGCTCTGCACCCGCGGCACCGTGAAAGGTTTTTCTTTCGGACATTCACGATCTAAGCCAAAATTAGTAGTCAACAATAACAATACTCAATACTCGGTTAATTTGCACTTCGTATTCACTGGTGTTCAAATAAATATGCTACATATTCACAACCACGCATTTATATTCGCTAATATTGGCGAGTATGTAATGAACTTTTGAGTACTTTCACTGTAATATTCTAAACAGTAGTATTTTTTGTCCTTCTCGCTCAATCTTGTGAGCCCAATTTCCCGATAAGCGCCCTACTTCCCTGACGACGGGGTTCGTTGCGGGCGCCTCCGCTTTACAGCCCCAACAGTGTTGCATCCGTGATGCACCCGCTGCTGCATCTGCGGCCCAGCCCACGATATGGGGCGTGGCGGGGCGTAGTTGAGCGCTGCTCCCTCCTTGGCCCCCCCTTCCCCTTCACTTCCTATTTCCCTCAGCGGTTCGGTATGTCGCACCCTGAGCAGATGATGTGTCGCCCCCCCCCCCCTCCCTCCCCCTCCTGCCCATACCGCTGTAGCTTCTCGCCGGCGTACACTACTACAAGCAGCGGGTTGCGTCTAAATAAGAAATTAAAAAGTTTGTCTGCTTGCCAGCTTCCACCTCCCGTCCCTCTCCTCCCCTTACCCCTTCTCTCTCGCTCGTCAGAACGACGACGTCCTGTGTCCGATTTTACAGCTGTTTTATGCACTTTCCTGTGAGACGGCGTGCGAGCAAGCAGCGGTGAGGTCGTGTGCAGAGCGTGCGAGAGGGCGAGGGAGGGAGAGAGAGAGAGAGAGAGAGAGAGAGAGAGAGAGAGAGAGAGAGAGAGAGAGCTGCGAGCAGTCGTCTTATGACCCGAGTTTATTTAAGCGTCCGGTGCAGCGGCCCAGCCACGGTGCCCATCTGATGAAGAGTCGGATCGGGCTTGGCTCGGCCCTGCACCGTGAGACATTCTGGTGTGGGTTACAGGAAGATTTTCCGTTATGTGTGTTGTAAAATTACAACTTCAAATTGCAAAATTTCTCATTGTAAAATTGCAACTTCGAATTGTACAATTTCAAATTGTAAAATTACAACTCTAAACTGTAAACTTACAAGCACCATGTATCGGCTTACTTTGAATTCATAGACGAGCGAGAATTGACTGTCCTAAATTAACCACCTATTTTGTAATTGTAAAATATAAAATAATGTTAAATGTTGTAAGTTTACGAAGGTGTTTCTTCACAGTGTGCCCAGCTCGGCCCTTGCTCCTTGCTCGCCGGCGTTGTAGCGGTCATCCATACCATGATGAATGGGAGGACGCCTCCGAAGGGCCCTTTAATAGGAGCCCCGGCTGTACGGCCGCCGCGCCGCGCTTCAAACGGAATTCCTTTTGTAAAGTGACAAGCACAAGGCGGCGGCGGTGGGAGGCGAACCCGCGGCCCCCCGACCCTGTAACTAACGAGCAGTCGAACGCGTTCTCTACTTCAAACCGCGGCGCCCCGACGCGTCGCCGTGCGTGCCGGTGCGCGCGTGCGCGCTTGTTTCTATATGTGTGTAGTGATCGGAATTTATTGGGGCGGAAATGTGGGAATTATTACGTTCGCTGGATTTGTTATATCGCTCGCGCATGTAATGGGGAGTGAGTGAGAGAGAGCGTCCGGAGAGAAAAGGACAGAGAGAGAGAGAGAGAGAGAGAGAGAGAGAGAGAGAGAGAGAGAGAGAGAGAGAGAGAGAGTGTGTGAGTGTGAGTGAAATACGGAGGAGATAGTTTTGAACACGACGGCAAAAGCCATGTCTGATTTTTAAGGAAAGGCGAAATTTCATGAAACTCCCATAATTTGATGAAAATTATTTAATAAATGAGCTGGTACCTAATTTCTGAGAAGTTTCCCTCATAGATTTTCAAAGTCTTACTCCCCTCACCACAACCTCAAGAAAAACAATCAAATGACATTGTTTTTTTTTTCCCCGTAGAATGCCGAAGGTAAAAAAACTTTTTTTTTATTTTTCACCGAAGAGAATGAAGTGGTTGCCGGGCTGTCTGTTGCTCACTTCATGACGGTCGAATCACACCCGAAACCTCCTGTATGCCTCTGCCTCTAAATCCTGTCTCATCCTAACCCTCCTCACCCCTCATCTCC
>NW_026267262.1:562788-563435 GCF_000697945.3 Frankliniella occidentalis | reverse complement strand
GGGGGTGGGGATGGGGGGAGCGCATAGTGTACAAAATGGGACAAGGGCCCTCCTGCGCCTCACAAGGCCTGGAGGACGCCTTGCTGCTCCAGTGTCCAGTGCGCACCGTGCCCAGGCCGGTCCCCCCGTCGGCCACTCCAAGTGCATCCAGCCGCCCTGGAGGCGGAGGCAGGCGGAGGCAGGCTGAGGCCGGTCCCGGGGGCACCATGCTTTCAGCAGTGGCGCTGTGGCCAGCTGCTCCAGTGCAGCAGCAGCACAAGTAAAGAGGGCGACGACGGGCTGTAACTTTGTTCTTTCTCTGGTGTGTGTGTATGTGTTTGTGTATGTGTGTGTGAGCGGGAGGGAGAGGGAGAGAGGCGGACGAACGTACTTGCGAACCAATAGAAAAGTGCCCACGACTTTTGTTTGCAATAAAACACCGAGTCGGCATTGAGCAACGAAATAATGTGTATACCTGCTGGCTGCGGACAAGAAGTAACAAACTCACCTCTGGAAGTTAATGGGAATGCGAGCTCTAATCAGGGAGGTTTCCTCAAACATGTTTTTCACGAGCACATTACGAGTATCCCCTATAAAAATGAAACGAGTGCGGTGCGAGTGCGGTGCGAGTGCAACTCGAGTGCAATTCGAGTGCGGCATCGAGTGCG
>NW_026267262.1:561186-562738 GCF_000697945.3 Frankliniella occidentalis | reverse complement strand
CCCCCCTCGTACCTGCCTCCCCACTCCCGACCCTCCCCCTCTCTTACTTAGGGGGTTCACGCTCACGCACAGGTCGCAAAAATTAAGTGTAGAAAAAGAAGCGGGTGTGGGTTGGGTGCGGGAGTGGCACAACTGCATTTCGCATAAACGCGCATTTCTGTAACCTGCCATTAATTTGGCACGATTTGTCTTTTTACGTAAAGCTAGTTCTGTTCCCGAAAGAGGGTAGTGGGAGGGAGAGCATTCGTCTCTAACGAGCAGCGTGTCCTATGTGCGTCTGTAGCGGTGAGGGGAGCTGTTGATCTAGGCGCCGAGATCGCGGCGCTCTGTCCGGGGTATAGACTAGCGGGAGAGGGGTAAACCCCATCATGGCGACAAGTTTTTTTCTATCCTGGCTGCTGCTAAATATTGATCCCATGTGTACGTTCTGTGTAGCGCTACTGTGTGTGTAGTGTGTACGTGTGTGTGTGCGTGCGTATGTGTTTTGTCGCTAGCGCAAGGACGCGTTGAAGAGTGGGGGGTTAGAGGGGGTAAATGAAGGGGGAAATGAGCAGGGGAGAGTCGTACCTCCCCCATACCAGCAACGCTCCGGGCAGCAGACGGCGCACCCGACCGGGCGCTGCACTGCTGTGCAAAAACGAAGGGGAAGAGGATTGGGGGGGGGGGGTCGCGTTGTTTGTTGTGATGAATTCTCTTTGCGGGCGACGAATATTGGCGGCGCGTTGTCAGGTTATCAGTTTTATTCTATTTTTGGGGTGGTCCCGGGAGGGTCTCTTGCTCATCTCACTCCCTCTGTACCCGAGATTTATTTTGACGAGTATTTATTATTTTGATGGAGAGCGCGGAGAGCGGTGTGGTGGTGGAGAGTATGGGTGCAATGTCCGACCCGGTCCGGCCCGAGTTGTTCGATGGTCTGCGGATATGCCATCGATGTCCGCCCACTCTCTGTCTCCCCCCCCCCCTCTCTCTCTCTCTCCCCCTCTCCCCCTCCCCTTCCCTTCCCCTCTGACTCTCCTGCAGCGTTATTGAGGGGTTATATGTCCGGGCCAAAGTGGTCAATCAGTTGTCGAAGCGACCAATGGGGGGGGTTGGGGGTGGCTGAAGAGGGGACATTTTTCTGCTCAAAGCACAGCTAGCGATGTGGGGGCTGACTTTAACTCTCCCACCCCCTCCCCTACTCCAGTTTCCGTTCATCCCTCTATCCCCCCCCCCTTTCCCCTCCTTCACTCCCATCCCACTTCCTCTCTTCTGGTTTTGTCTGTTTTGCACAAATTGATAGACCAGTTGTATCCTCACCCAACCAACCCTCCCCACCCCCTTCTCTCCCTCCCACAGACCCCTATTTCCATCGCTATCATCTACCCGATATTGTTATTTCCTGTCTACCTTCCCGACGTGCCACCATTGCCGCCACGCCTCGCCACGCCACACGCCCCACCACGCCCCAGGCGCCACCAACGCCCCCGCCACACTCGGCCGCGCTGCCCGCAGTCCCAGCACCAGTCTCTCTCTCTATCTCTCCCTCCCTCGCCCTCCCTCGCCCTCCCTCTAC
>NW_026267262.1:550530-556706 GCF_000697945.3 Frankliniella occidentalis | reverse complement strand
GGGGGGTCATCCTTAGCGGTTCCACGTGTGCGCCGCGTAGGTGCGGTGGGCGTTGTCAGCGGGGGTGCCTCCAGCCGACGTAGTATCGCCCGCACGCCAACGCGCCGCCAGCTCCCCCCTGCGAGCAGCGCGGGGCGGGGCGGAGCGGGGTGAGGCAGGGCGCCGAGCTTTCAGAAATAAACTCACGGTATAGGCCCGACCAGGGCGTGAATGTGGAGCCATTTAAGAACACATTTTCTCTGCTTCGCTCCCCCGCTTCCCCGCCCCACACCGCCCCGTCGCGCCTTTTTCGTTGACAAGCGGGGAGCGAACACCCCGCGCCCCCGCCCCGTCCAACCCGACCACGCCCCCGCCCAGCGCCAGGCGATAACTTGGATGAATTTTTCTTCGCGCGCTCGGCGCCGCTCCGCGCCCCCGCGTGCTGCTCGCTGCCTCGAGTGTACACGCCCCCGCGAAAAAAAAGTAAAACAAAAAAAATACGAGAGTAGAAAAAAGAAGGTATGAAGCGCGGGTGAGCGAAACTTTTTTTAACGTGGCGTACGGGGAGCAGTCGAGAAGAGAGGGAGGGGGGAAAAGTAATGCGGAATACCATCATCGCAATTACAGAACAACTTTGCGCCGCTGTTTACCAAAACTTGTACCGCCGCTGCCGCCGCGCTGGAGGTGGCGGCGTGACAACACTGCCGCCAACATTCGTAGTAGTATGAAAGTTACAGCACAGGACTTGTCGTTTATTTTTCTGCGCTCTGTATAAAGACTGTATCCTTTATTTTTGTTTTTGAATTTTGTTAAATCTATTTCATTAGGAAATTCATTTTCTGTGGCGGCTTGGGTGTTCATTCCGGAGTGCGGTTGAGGCGGGTCGCGGGCGGCGGTGGCGGCGACTCTCGTGTTGCGAGCCCACCGCCAGGTGGCAGCACCTTCCTGGCGGGGCGGGGCGGGGCGCGGTGAGAGGCGAGCGGAACGGGCACCGGGCCGGGCGGTTAGCCAACCGCGCGCCATGGCGGCGGCGGCGGCGCTGCGCTGCCTCTCCGCTGCAGGCGGCTCTGTTCAGCGCCGCGCCACGGCGCGAGCTGAAGGTCTCGCCTCACTGGAAAGGCACAGAGAGAGAGAGAGAGAGAGAGAGAGAGAGAGAGAGAGAGAGAGAGAGAGACGGAAAAAACACAGAAAAAGAGGAGGAGGTGGGGGTGAGGGGAAGGCATGCGAGGAGAATAAGGCAGTGTAGGTGGAGGAGGGTGAGGGGGGGTTCGACAACGCGGTGCTGCGGTGCCCGGCGGTGCCGCCTATCCCATTGGCGGGGTGGTAATGCAGCTCGGCGTCATGGCCAAGGCGCTGCTGGCGGCGGCGGTGGTAGGAGTATGGTAATGACCATCGGCTCCGCTGCGGTGGTGCGCGAACCCTCCTCTCGACGGAGTGGAGCTGCTCGGGTAACTCGACGGGAGTGTACTGGCTGAATATACCCTCCCACCCCGCGGCCCCCTCTCGAACCGATCGCACCACAGTGAAAATAGGTCCGCCCTCACCGAACGCACGCGAACTATCGCCGGCTGTGAGCAAAACTTGTAAGGGTCACTGGGAAATTTTTCATTTACAATCAATCTAAAGTTATGAAATAACAAGCACTCTGTATTGACTCAGTATTTATAACGGAAAGAATGGGTTGTCGCAAATTTACAATATATATTTTCAAAGTCGTAAATCCAAAATAATTTTGTAAATTTATAGAGATATTTTTTTTTGCTGTCCATCGGTGATTCCTTCTGCAAAATCTCAACTCCTAAAAAGGTTTCTGTTGATTAATTGAAACTAAGGCGCAATAGAGTCGAGGAGACCGAAGCAAAAAGCTGAATAGTCGTTGTGTGTCGCCAGGCGGCGGCGATGCCGTCCCGTTGCGCAGGCGCGTCGTGTGGTTGCCTATCCGACAGGCGCCATGGGGACGGACAGAGCGGCGGCGGACGGCTGGCTGGCTGCAGGGTCACCTCTCTCAGCGCCTCCTCGCACGACCTCAAGACAATGCCCCGTATTCATGCTCACCCCCTGCCCTCCACCACCACCACCACCTGCCATTCTCCTGCTGCTCCAGTCCTTGTCTCTCTCCTCCCCTCCCTCTGTCTCCCCTGGCGAGGGCGTGGCTAGGCGAGGTGAGGGGGCGGCGGCCGCCCGGCCGGGTTGTTAGCGATACCCGACACAATCTTGATGTGTGATTAAATAATGACCTCGGTGTGATCATTACCGGGGGGTTGTGTGTGCGTGTGCGTGTGCGTGTGCGTGTGCATGCGTCACTGTCCGCTCACTCTGACCCCCCCCCCCTTTTCCTTTACAACAGACAGAGAATGGGGGACCGTCGTGCGCGCGGCGCGCGTGTTGAAAATCATCTCGTTTCCCTGTCCCATGGTTGGTGGTTGGTGCCAGTGTTGCATGCCGGACACATTCTTCACTGCCCCCCCCCCTCCCCCAACTCGGAACCTCACGTTTTTGGGCACGGCTGGCGAGAGAGGCGGTCCCCCACGCCGGTCTCCGCGCGGACGTGGTGTTCGTGATTGGCAGGCCCCTCCCATAGTGAGGGCTCGGTGCCCTGGCCTGGCTTGGCGCTGCTGGCGCTCACGCGGGCCGCCGCCGCCGCCGGTCGGTGATTCGGGAAAAACTGACTCATCATTGGCCGAGTGAGCCGGTGAGTGGGACGGAGAGGGGCGGGACGACGAGAAGGCGTCGGCGGACAAAACTCTGTTTGTCGGACACGCGGTCACCTTGTGATTATAGGCGGTAGACATGGTGTCTCAGAAAACCATTAGTAAACACTGAATAATCATCGTCTGCCAGCTTATTTGCAATAGGAAATTTCAGAAAAACCTTTGTACAGCTTTTGACGTTGTTCCGTGAAAGTATCAAAATCTTCTAAATATTCAAGGTATGCTTTGATATTCATATGAATATTGATATGCTTTGAATTTCAACTATTTCTAAGTATGTATATTATTTAACATTTAACTATTTTGCCTGCCATGCGTCTCGTCGTCCAGTGCGTCGACCATAGAGAAGAACGGAGTGTCGTCATGATTCAGGGGGAAATTTGTGAGACGCCGCGGCGGGGAGGACATAATTTCTCTTTATTCCACTTTGCAAAAGACTTTCTTGCCCAGCGCGGCCGCGCGCGAGGCCGGCAGCGGCGGCGGCGGCGGCAGCGGCGGCGGCGGCAGCGGCAGCAGCGGCGGTGGCGTTCGGAATTTCATTTAAGGAGAGGCCATAATTCAATGAAGAATCGAAGCTGTCGGTCCAGCGGCGGCGGCGGGAGGTGCAGGAAGAGGAGTAGTGAGAGAAGGGGAGGGAGCTGTGGGACTGAGTGACAAAGATGAAAAGGGAGGGGGAAGGGGGGGGGGTGGAGATTTACAAGCGGGGGGTGGTTTCAATCCCCGCGTGGAAATCTCGGCCGCGCGCTGCTGGGCGGACGCGGTCTGGTTCATGATAACTCCCACAGCAGGGGAAGGCGAGGGGGGCAAAAGGGACAGCAGGGCACCCAATAAGTTTTCGCCGCGAAACGAAAACCGTCACCGCCAGCATAAAATTAAGAGGGCTTGCGCCCACCGAATGTAAGGGGGGTGGAGAGAGGGAGGAAAGGGCGGCGGGGGGGTTGGTGTGGTGTGGTTCTGCAAAATCCCTCTGGCGCCGCACACGCGCGGGATTAATGGGAAGAGGAGAGGGATCGGGGCCGCGCAAGAAAGCGCAGAGAAGGGCCGGTGCGAGGTCCGAAAGGCGACCAGGTCCTCCTCAGGATCAGCGAGCGTGGCAGGGCGCAGGGGGGAGACCCGGTTCCTTATTTATGTCCTGCCCGGAGGCGGCAATGTGCTGACCAAAGTGCAACACACGCGCTCGCAAAGAGGGGAGGATGGGAAGCGGGAGAGGGAGGGAGAGAGAGAGAGAGAGAGAGAGAGAGCGAGCGAGAGGGATGGATACGCCGATAGATATGAAGGGGTCCAGAAATGACATGAAGCATGCAGAATTTTTTTTTATACATCCAATAAACACTTTTTATCATTTTCAGACAGTCCCCAAGACTGTCTCATCCAGGTGGACCCCCCCCCCCCCCCTCTGTAGAACAGGACCAGGGAGCTTTGTTAATGTCTTGAAAAGGATTCTTTTCCGTGATGTGGAATGATGTAGTTGGAGGGCGTTGCTCCGCGTGTTACTGGCTGCGTCCAGGTTCGGGTCACGTGCTAGGCCGGCTGCGCCGGTCGCTGCTATGGCCTCCCGCAGACACGACTGATTCCATTGCAGTGGTATAGGGGCGTTGGCGGGGACCAGAGAGAGCGAGAGGGGGGGGGGGGGTAGAGGTGGACGACGCCGCCCGCCGCAGACATGATTTGATAAGGCATGCAGGTTGCCGTCGTATCTCGTTCCGCTGCAGACTCCCGCTGCTGCTGTCGCTGCCGCCGCCGCCACTACCACCACCCTGCTTATGAATAAAAAATAGATTTTGGTCTGAAACACAGTCTGTCCCCCGCCTGCCGCCCCCATGCAGCTCCCCCCCCCCCCCCCCCCCCCCCCCCCCCCCCCCCCCCCCCCCTCCCCTTTCCCCGGTGCGCTGCTGCTGAGTGGGTGTGTGCTCGGTGCAACGAATGGCCGATCAATGATCCCCGACGCGTTTGATCGGGGCCGACTTGCCTTGCCTGCCTGCCGCGCTGCCGACGACGACGCCGACGCCGGGTGTTTTGTCGACCGGAAGCGAATGTAGGAAAGGAAGGAAGAGGAAAAGAAGGGTGTATCTATCACGTTGTTGGGGTGGAGGAAGGAGGAGGACACGAGATAGAGCTGTTTGTGGCGCGCGCGCCGCCGCTCCGAGCACCGCGCGGCAGCCGTGTGCGTTTTATCAATGAGCGCGGTGCCATTCACTGTTAAAAATTATTGTAAATTTACGACACTTTTGGGAACGACATGATTGTTAATTTACAAACCAACGTCGTTATCTGGAAAACGGTATGTGTGTTGTTGAGGAACGACACAGATAATTCAAGTTAAAAACAAACACTGTGTCGTTTAAAAACAAACTTCTCGTTCCATGACAATGAATGTCGTATTCAGATTTACAATAAAGGGGTTGTTGGAAAACGACATATTCGTAAACAAACAACAATTTCTCGTTGCACATGTCAACTTCTAGTTCAAATCATAAACCACCCCCATAGTAAAAAAAAAATTATCAAAGAGAACAAAAGTAGTGTTTGTAAAACAAAAATCTAAGATTGAGATTGATTTGACTAGTGCTCCTCTTTGTCAGTGACAAGAAAGTAGTACTTCTTGATTTACTCACCAACACAGCTAGAAAAGAGCATGGTTAGTTTTCCTCTTATCTTATCCTGAAGGAGAGGGGTAGTACAACCTCCTGTGTTGGTGTTGGTTGGTCCATTGGCCTTATAGGCCTAGAAGACTTGCTTGTTCTTCTGGAGTCTTTGAGAAAGTTTCCTTCGACTATGACGAGGACACAATCGGTATTTCCTGGTTCTCTGTACACATCTTGGCACGGACGATTTTAGCACTGAACTGTCACTGGCAGGCACACTTCGAAAAACCTACAAACACGCATTTAATAGTCCACTTTCTGACTGAAAGTTTGTCGTGGTCGCCATTTTTAACAATAACAACAACTGAGCAACTCTGCGTGTGTCTTTACACTCAGCTGTGTTATTTGCACTATTCGCCCTCATCCCCCTCCTCCCTCTCCCCTCTCCCTTCATCACAACAACAAACTCCTTTCTGCTTCTGCTGGCATACTTGGAGCAAAATAATAATCTAAAAAAACGTGTTCACGTCTTTCACTCATTATTTGTCTTACTAAAGTTCTATGCAATTTTCACTCTCGTCCAAGATTTTGGACCTAAAACTTTTAAAGAAAAAAACCCATTTGAAACCTAGAATGGGTAGTGTCTGTCCCCACATGACAAAATCTGTTTTGCTTTTATCTACTTGTGCTACTTGATTTATTGATATACTTGGAGTCGCTGTGTATGCAGTTGTCAAAAAAATCATAATTAAAGATTGATTTTCTAAAAAGAGATCTTAGGTGTCATCGCCAACATTATTTTTAGCGAAGTGTTCCAAAATGTTGTCTACTTTACTGTTCAAATAAGTAAGGTTAGCTTTCCATCAAAGCATGTGATATAGCTAATTTTGATTGATAGAGT
>NW_026267262.1:549531-550480 GCF_000697945.3 Frankliniella occidentalis | reverse complement strand
CCAGCCCAGCCCCCCCCCCCTCATCTCTCTCGCTCTTCTTGTGTGTCTGCGTGTGCTGGCGTGGCGTGCCTGTGGTTCTGTGTGTGGACGTCGCGCTAGATCTTCTTCGCAGATAACTGTTTTTGGGGTCGCAACACGAATCAAGAGGTCTCTCTCTCTCACTCGCAGCCGCAGCCTGACAACTTTTTGGCTGGGCGGAGGTGCTCGGCCATATATTTTGCGATTCAGTGCCCCCGTCACTGGGTTTGGGAAGTAATTTTTTTGTGGCATGGGATTGAAATCTATTCTTCGGTACTGTTTTAATGTAGTGAGCATTAGATATCTAGTTGATAGTTGCCGTACCGAGCATGTTAGCGTTGCTACGATGTGACACTTTTCCACCTAGAAAAGAAACGTGTCTTTGCCGATGTAACGGATATTTCAATCAAAGGAGACATGAGGTCAATCACAGAGAACTACACTGAAAGACTATAAGAAAGCTTTTCCAGAGCTGTGTGCTGTGCGTAAGCAGACTGCACATCACGGCCATTAGGAAGGCGACAACGGGTCTTACAAATCGACCGTTGTTGTTGTTCAGGGCCATGTTTGGATAACGAATTTGAGACGCGCGTGGGGGCGTTCGGGGTGAGTTGAGTGTGTTGTGTGTGCATTCCATCTCCACTATACCCGCCCACCCCTCTCTGCGCCTTTTTAAAAACCCCAAGCGCGGCAGCCATGCCATCAACCCTTTCCTCCTCTGCCTTTGAGATCGGAGAACACGTGTGACTCGTCCTTTTATATTTCCCCGGCTGCTGCGGGCTGTGGCCCGGGCCCGCCGCTGTCATCATCAGGCCGATGCGGTCGGGGCGAGCGAGGCCACGGCAGACGGGCCGCCGTGTGATACTCGATACCTTTATGGAGCAGAGGCGGGGATGGCATTTGGCTCGGGGCCACCGAACTGGCCAAGGGG
>NW_026267262.1:540966-549481 GCF_000697945.3 Frankliniella occidentalis | reverse complement strand
GTTAATATTCTCCAACTTCACAAGCCGGAGGACTTTACTAAAGAACCACTAGAACACAAAAACTATTTAGACATAAATGTGATTTGACTGACCAAGGTTCCGTTACCAAAGTTAACAGGAGCAGACTTATCGTTTACAAGTTATGTTTTTCTTTTTTAATGCGCATTAGTTCTTTTTTCTAGCTGTTGACACAGGTGAGTGTAAGTTGCATCTAAACTGGGTGCCAGTATTAAAAATGTAAATGCTGGAGTATTATTTTCTTTAAAAAAAGTAAAAGAGACAGTTCCTATAATCTTTCCTAAATTAAATTACTACAAGAAGTGTGCCAAAAATAGAAACAGAAATGAGGATCCTTTTTTTAAAAAAAAATACCTCATTTCAATAGCCGCATAGACCCACTTTCATATCAAGAATGCACCCTACTTGCCTATACTAGCTGTTGAAATTTGAGAGCAAGGTCAAATTTGCTCGGGGGACAGTTGTTTTAGAAAGGCTATCTCTATTGAACTACTAAGTCACTACAGAACAGTCAAATGTTTCTCTTCAAACTGGGAATACTGATGATCATTAACAAATAAAAAAATAACTTGAATTCTTATCTGTTTCCTCCAAATTTAGGAGATGGAAAAGCTACCAAGTGCACTGATGCATTGTCAAAAGCCCGTCATTGAGGGGGCACAACTTTAATGGCTTTAACTCCAGTTCAGGCAGAGACCAGAAGAGTAATACAAATTGAAAAGAGATCTGTAACTTAGTTCACACTGTATATTTCTACACATTTTTAAGACAAAATAAGACAATAACAATCAAAATAGAATTTATACTGATAAATCATTTTATCACATCTACCAACAAAAAAAAATATCCTCTCTTTCAACTCAAGTAACTCATAGACATAAGAGAGCAGGTGATACATTAGTTTCCATCAACTATTGATACAATTTTTCAAATGTAAAATTTTTATCCAGCTAATGATTGCACAGAGTTGGTTCTCTAATCAAAGTTTCTTCCTCCTGAACTCTTTGTTTGTACTGTTGCAATCTTCATTGAATGTTCTTGTGCAACAACCCTGAAACTATAAAGATAACTTCATCCTTAGCCTCGTCTCTTTAGTATTTGGCTTTTAACTACTGAATGGAGTCAGTCATTTTGGTCATCTGTGTCATAATGGACTAATTTAAACTTCAAGCTGAAATAAGAACTTCCCTTCCAGGTGTACAATGGCTGGGGTATAGGGTACTTCAGTGCAGAAAAGTTATGAGCACTATGTGATGGAAGTGAATTTAGATTCACTGCGTAGAGTCCTGTAGTTTGATTGTAGACAGCCCCATACTCTTCAGTCACAAATATCAAGTTATTCTCATTTGTGGCAATAATTTTAATGATTCCAACTGATATTTCCAAATTGCTGACAGCAGTAAGAAGGAGCATGTCACCCCTTTTATAGATTATTTTGCCAACACTTACACTTTGATTATCAAACCAGGAATTCAAATTTTGTCTGGAGAGATATGCTGCTAAGTCTCCTGTGTAAGAACTAGCAGATAATGGAGTTGCATTCTTTCCAAAAAAAGCATCATCGAACATCTCCGTAGTTGAGGCATAGCAAAAATTCAGTTGGTATCGAACAGCACAAGTATACTCTGGGTTGATAAAATTCCCACTTTTACGCATAACATTTTTGAAAAAGGAATGTTGCTGCTCAAATGGCATTGTCCAAAGATGTATAATAGGTCCAAATTTGATCATTAATTCAGGATAATGTACCATATAGTGATGTTTTGGTTTAAGAGGATACTTGACTGGACAAAATGACAAAGATTGCCTGGTTTCAAAGTAGGCAGGAATGAGGACATCTTGTACATATGGAAGAGAGGACTTAAGGAAAGATGGAGCACAGAAGATCTCACAGAGTTCTTTTAACTGAATGTACAAAATCCAGCCAGGATCAGTGAAATCTTGAATTTTGTCCCCAATGATAAAGACTAGTAATCGCAGCAACATCCAATTTTGAACTGCGTGCCCACCAAGCTTTTCTCCTTTTTTACGAACAGGGGCTGGTTTGTTTGGGGTATCAATTCCTTTGCATTTAAATTTCTTAATCCTCTCATTTAGCAGTTTGTATGTAAACCACTTCTTTGTTTGGACAAAGCGTGAAATAACGGCAGCCAAGTCCCAAGATACTACGCCTTCAAAGAGATCGTGTCCAATACAAGGAGGCAAATGACTTGTTGCATGGAAAATCTTTAGTTCATTAAGCACACTTTTGCCTTTTATTCCCTTGCATGATTTCCCTGTAGCAATTGATAGCATCGCACAGCGATTATAGCTCTCTACTGTTCTTTGGGATTTTGTCATGGTTGGATTGGATTTGAATGTCTTTCGCTTGATCTCACAAAACCGACAAAAGAAGATACATGAGAAAGATTCAAGAAAGCCTCCTATCAAATGCTGACCTAGATTATCACCAAGCATGAATTCAACAACAAATCCTATTGTTTCTCCAAGAAAAGAGATGCCTGTTGATTCTAATTTCTTCAATTCCAACATAAGCTCTTTCAGACACTTCTTGGCTCCAAAGTCCTTGAACACTTGTTCCCTACAAATCATTATCAGGTGTTTTGTAGCTATCCTGGACCTCAGGTGAGCTTTGAAGTTGGCAATGGTAAAATAAACAACCAGGTCTTTGAATGTGTTTTTTGCTGAACCAAGGGCATTCATTACTGGGTTGAAGGAGTCTTGGTATATGTTAATGCGAATCTCCTTCGGAGGATGGTCTTCAGATTGCATGATACTTCCGTCATAATAATCACTCACTTCATCACCAGTATTTGGTTGCCTGTAAAATGACTCTTGAATTTCTTTCTGAATTGATTCATCTTCAAAAAGTTTAGAAAGAGACTCAGAAACAGGAATATATTGCAGTGTATTCTTGGAATCAGGATCATTTTCCTCTAGATTAATCTGCTTTGGTTCTTGGTATCCAAAGTTTTCCCGAAAGTACTTCATTCGCAAGTAATTAGATGTGAGTGACGGTCCAGGGCAGCTCTTATGGTGAGAAGTAAATAAAATATCTGCCATCTTCACCTTATAACATATCAAGTTGATTGTCTCTTCAGAAATGCTCAGTTTCTTTAATTCATTTGAGAGAATCAATTTTGACCTTGCTTGAACTAATTCTGTAAGAAATACAAGACCATCACAAATTTCTTGGATGGTTGTTTGTGGGAGCAAATTTTCTGCATAAAGGTGGAGATAGAATTTGGCAATACTTTCAACTACCATATCATCATTCAGCACAGAATACTCCGTATTTTCATTGTTCATGGGCTCATCATCATCAGGAGAAAAGTAGTTTTCTTCAACTGGAATGCGAGTTAAATTCGATGATGGCTCTTCTGAGGAGATGTATTGCTGCTTTGGACAGCCTTCATCTCGCCAGCCCTTGTGGTACAGGCTCAAGTGGCATTGCAAGACAGATTTTGTTTTAAAGTCCTTATCACGAGAACAACCACTAATAGGGCACATAACTCTGTCTCCATTGTCAAGGTGTTTATATAAATGTTGTACAAATTCCCAAAAGGACACTGATGAAAAGCTGCATTCAACAGTACTGGAGCTATAGGGACAAAAAATCTTCTCAGTGGCTGCAGGATCTTGGTGATAGTTTTCACGGTGTCTCATTGACACATGAAATTTAGCAGAGCCATATGAAGATGTTCGAAATTGACAGCCCTCATCAGGACAAAAGTAAACAAAAGTCTTGTTCTTCATTGCATGAATGTGTTGATGTCTGATACTGCTTACAATCGTTTCAGGTAAAGCAGAACACATCTTGCAGGGAAAAGGACCCGGATTTGGTTCAATTCCTCCAATCAATAGTGTAATTAAAATTACTGCAGCAAATGCCGTTGACATCAATAAATTAAAACAATCAGAGCCACTGCCATGTTTAGAAATGTTCCATGAACATCTACCTCCATTAAATCGGCCAATTTGTGCCCTCCAAATTTCAATGGTAACACCCATGTTCAGCCTGAGAGTTCCAGAAAACAAATAAGGTGTTATTAATGGTCCAATTGTGAACATGTGAAAGATTACTGAGGACCAAATTAATGTAACTTACCTTTAATAGGAATGTGGATAAGAAAGAAAAAATGAATGAAATCTTTTCACTTCACTATGATAACATGGCTTCAATCAGCTTTCAGTAGATGAAAGCAGCAGACATTAACAGAAATTGTCAAGCTATCCTCTGCTGGTCTCTGAACAGGAACTGCTGAGAAAAATAAAATTTAAAGATCAACAAACAGTACACGTTTAAAAAAAAGACAAAACCATAATGTGGAAAACCCATTGGACGTACCAAATAATTAAAGAAAAATACAGATCAGAACCACAAAGATAATAAGTATTCGATGAAATGTGTGACAACCCAGCAGCCTGCTGAAAGATGCAGAAAACAAATTAGGTATAACTTGTCCAACTTCAGACACAAATTAAAGATTACTATAAGGACCAAATTGATAAAACCTACCTTTTGATAGATATGGATGAAAAATAAGACAGCAATGAAATGTTTTTACTTCACTGCGATAAAAATATGGCTTCAATCAGTTCGTACTTATAGTGAACTAAAGAAGCAGACCATCACAGAAATTAACGGGCTCTCAAAGCTGCAAGAAAAATGTTTAAGGTGAATTAACAGTGCACTTTTTAAATACAGACAAAAAAATAATGTGGCGACTTCTGCTATTGGACATACCTAATCATAAAAAAATTACAGATCTTAAACTTGAGGCCAACAAGTAGTCAAGAAATGTGTCTCCCAACAGCCTGTCACATACGGAAAATAATAAGGGTGTTAATTGTCCAATTGCAGACATAAATTAATATAGCCAAGGACCAAATTGATAAGGGTCGGTGAAACATACCAATGAAAGCAGAAAGGAACATGTTTTTAGCTCACTAAAGGCTAATCATACCCCATTACAAGTCTTTATAATAATAAAAATAATAGAGATCAGCGACGTTGATTGGATCTGCCTCAACAAAATAAACATTAGAAAATTAACCAGGAATTTTGAGAATTCCACACCGAAAATACTAAACAACTAACCCAACAGTAGAAATTGGTGTTTGAGCCTTGAGCCTGAATGTTGAAGATTTAACAAGGGACCCATCCACATCCTCCTGACCAACCTCAACTATCAACACATAACAACAACCAAACTGTCATTTGTTTTCTGGGGATTGAGTTGCCAACCTGCGAAGTATGAAAGTCACAATTCTCACTAATTTTTAAGTGTCCTAAAAGGTGAAAAGTAACAATTTTTTGTCGTGGAATTTCTGTACCGCTCTAAAAACTCCAAAAACTGAGCATTTTTTTACTGAAATTGTTTAACTTTTTGACTCTTGGCATTCCCTGCGCCTCTGCTCTGCTCCACGTTACCAACCTTCGGTTTGCTTCGCCTGATTGGAAGGGTTCGAGTCGAGGCGGCTCGATTTCAGGCTAGTGTTCTGTCTTATTACTAGTGAAGAATTTATTCTTTAAATCTTTCTAAAATCATTTCTCAAGGTAAGCATATGGTGTTTATCAGTTGTGTTAAATTTTTATTAAAATCTATCGATCTAGTAGTAATTTAACAAGCTTGGCTGTTAACCTAACCCCTGACCCACAGATCCCCCCCCGATCAATTTGATGCCTAATCGTAGTATTATCCAACAACGGAGCAACTTTCCAGCTTTTTGATTAACTAAGTGAAACAGATTTTTAACCCCGACTTGGTGATTGCAGATGGGTGTCAGTCAAGTTGATCTCAGTCGTCTCAGAAACGAGCTCTTGTTAAACATAACCAATGTACTGCCGCACCTGGAGGACGACACGGCATCAGCACTTGTGGAACATTTCATTAAAAAAGGTCTTAAAAAGATGGCAACTTTACGGCACGTTTCTCTAATCCAGCTCGAAGAGTTTGTAGACCCAATGGACGCTTTGGAATTACATTCAGATTGGCAGGAGAAGTATAATGGTACAATCTCTCTTTCTAAAATTTTAATGAATTTTTTCTGTTAGTTTTGTGATGCCCATATCCTTCTACAGCTCCTTTGACCTTTCTTATTTTCTAGCCGCATCCTGTTCATCCTCGTCTCATGCTAATGCAAGTGCTTCTGCAAGTGCTACTACAACTACTTCTGCGTCTTCAGCTGGTTCAAGTACTGCGTCTCATACTGGTGCAAATGCTTCTGGGTCAATGGCCAGTCAACCACCCCCACGGCAGCCACTTCAAGCCATTGCTGCAAACATTGTTGAAGATCCTGTACCTATATTTGACGTTACAAGCCCTTACATGCCAAGTGCTGTTAAACAGGCTGTATTAGCCAAAAAGCGCCCTAGCAAATCAGCTCGGGTAGATTTTGTTGAAAGGGTTGTGGACAGATGTTGTGAATTAGTGCCTAGCCTTCAACGAACCTACTTTGATGAGGTGGCGAGAAGAATAACTGTCATGTATCCAGAATCATTTAAAGACACCCACCCTATTAGTGAACATGGCTCAGACACCTTGGCCGGGCAAATGAGAGCTAAGTTGAGCAATCATAGACGTAACAAAAAGGCACTAACTACTCGAGAAGTGGAGGCTCCAGCAAGGAAAGAAGCATTCGGCTGTATTAGGTGGAATCCTAAATTGCCTGAGGACCAATCCATAGAAACAATGGAACAAATTAAAACTGAACTGCAAAGCATGCACACTGTGTCAAGAAGAGATTGGAATTGGCGAGTCATTAAGCCTAAATTATCAGATTCATATTTTCTTCAGAGGAAAGAAATAAATGGATCGCTTGCTCTTAGTACAAGAGCTAGGAAACGCAATCAAACAGAAGAAACTCCTGATGACCCAACCGAAGCTGATTTGACTATTGTACAGCTGCATTCAAAATGGCCTTTCTTATTCACAAGTAGAGGTATTAACTTCCATTTTAACTTACTTACTGGTCTTGACTTCAAAGACAAACTGTCAGACTTCATAACAGAAGAGGGTCCCGATCTTGTTGAATTCCTTGGTTCTCAAAATGATACTTTGAGACGGATTTATCGACGTATGAGGAAGGCTGAGAAGCAGGGTCATGGCCAGACAACCTTGGGAGCTGTTGTACTAATGCTGATAAGTTATCTAAAAGAAGAAAGAAATGATTTCATTACTTTTGTTGATGTGAGTAAATTAAGTCAAATATTTACTGCAGTGTTAATTGCCAAGTAGAGTGTCACCTAAAATCAGCTTACTATTTTTACAGAATACTACAACTCTAGAAAGTGCCTCTGATTCTGCTTTGCCATATCCAGAGGAAGGCACTCCCTTTCTTGTGTGTGCTGGTATGTACGAATTCAGTATCACTGGTATTCATGTTTATGTAAACCATTTTCCAAATCTGTACAGAAGTTGAGCCCTATCTGTTTTTCAGGAAACAATGTATATGATTTTGACCATATCTATTTTTCTGTTGACAAAAAAATCCTGACAACTGTAAACAGTCTTCAGGATGCTGTTGTGATCTTCTTCACATCACACTATGTGTTCAATTACCTTTATTCATCAAATCTCTCAAGCCTCCTTGTTTACTTTCAAAGGTGAGGACAAACTCATTATAATTTACTAGATTATAACACAGATCATAAGGATTATAAGTATTTGTTTTGTTGTTTCAGAATTGTTGCTCAAGTACAATCATCAACTGGATCAAAATGCAAAACCAGTCAAATACTGAAAAGAAGCAATGAGAGGGTTACAAAGCTTGCCAACAAGTTTGCAGAGTACAAACAGAATATTCAGGATGAAGAAAATGAAAATCCAAATGCTTAAACCAAATCTGTTCAATCATTAGCAAATGCTTTAAGAATCTCAAGACAAGTTCGGTTAATTTTGAGGTTTTAAATTTTAAGAATCTAATCTAATAGTTGATGGAATCTGACGTATCACCTATTCTCTTATGTCTAACAGTTACCTGTAAGTTGAAAGAGGATTTTTAATTTTTTTGTAAATGTGATAAAATAATTTGTTGGTTTTATACATTTTAAATTTGAAGAATCTCATCTAATAGTTGATGGAATCTGACGTATCACCTATTCTCTTATATCAATCAGTTACCTTTAAGTTGAAAGAGAAGATGTCTTTCTTTGTAGATGTGATAAAATTATTTGCTGGTTATAAATTTTTAATTTCAAAAGGAGCGTATCAATAGTTGATATAAACTAATGTATCACCTGCTCTCTTATGTCCACCAGTTACCTGTAAGTTAAAAGAGAGGATTTTTTTTTTTTTGTTGGTAGATGTGATAAAATGATTTATCATTATAAATTCTATTTTGATTGTTATTGTCTTATTTTGTCTTAAAAATATGTCTAGAAATATACAGTGTGAACAAAGTTACAGATCTCTTTTCAATTTGTATTACTCTTCTGGTCTCTGCCTGAACTGGAGTTAAAGCCATTATAAAGTTAAACTTCTGACAAAAGAGC
>NW_026267262.1:531617-536401 GCF_000697945.3 Frankliniella occidentalis | reverse complement strand
AATTTCTTTATCTTAATCTTGCTTCCTCTTAAATTGCTTCATCGCTTCATATTGCTGCTTCATTTTGAAATGATCCATCTTCTAATGAATTACTCCTGCATCTCCTCTTCCTTCACGGCATTTTCCACGTTTTCATCTTTATTGCGCCTTCCATTGCTTCATATTCAAGTTCTGCGTCTTCGATTGCTCCATCTGTAACTGCTTTATCTCCTATTGCTTCATCTTCATCTGCTTCATCTCTTATTGCTTCATCTTCATCTGCTTCATCTCTAATTGCCACATATCTGCTTCACTTTCATCTGCTTCATCTCTAATTGCTTCATCTTCAATCCCTTTCTTTTTCAATCGTTTCATCTTTTATTCGTCTTTAATTGTTTCAACTCAACTAACTTATATCTTTATTTTAAATTGCCTCATCCCCAATCATCCTCCATCTAATAGTGACATCCTTTCGAGAGTCTCCCGTTATTATCAACTCGGACGCCACCGTGGCACTTCCTAAACTTCTACTGAATTTGGCGACCCTTTAGGGATCCTTCCACCTTCCACTACCAATTACCAATTCCCTAACCCATCTTTTTCACGAGGTTCCCCGTCGGTTGTTTCATTACACCTATCTTCCTCCTCCTCCCGTAGTTCGCTCGCTCCGGCCGCCGCCCTTGTTGTTGTTGATGACGGTGTTGCTGTTGTTGCTGCGATGATGAAGACATCAAACAATCAAGGGGGCCGGGCTGGCGTGCTGGCCGGGCAGGAGGCGGCGGCAGCAGGCAGCCGGGCCCGGCCCGGCCGCCAGGTGAAGGTGGGGGCAGCGCCGCGCTCTCTCGCACGCACACCCGTGTGCACTGTGCCCTTTCGGCCCGCGTCCCCCACTCTGCGTGCGGAGCGGCCAATTAATCCGTTACTTCCATTGACAAGCTCGTTGTCACGCAGCGCGCCCCGTCACGTGACGGAAACGGAAAGGTGGCGGGCGGAGGCGCCGAAACGGACAGAGGAAACGATTTCAGAGGGGAGTGGATAGCGGGCGAAAAATAAAAAGACAGCGGCTATCCGCGTTAACGATTTTCGAATGCGAGCGCGATTTATTCGCGTTTAGTTTCATCCGTTCCTATCGTGGGACTTTTGCGCCGCTTTTTGTCTCCTTTTCCCCCTCGTTTTCGTGTCGGCCTGCTCTCTCAATCACGACGGCCCGTTTGGCAGCGCGCCTGCTCGCGCTTTGATTCCGCCGTGCGTGTAAATTCGACATTAGTTTTCGTTTCGTAACGCCGCCAGATTAAAGAGCGCGCGCTGCGAGGGCTGGCGGCGGATTGGCCGTCCCATTATGCAGTCGCGCTCGGCTCGGCCAATCAGAGGGTCGTTTGGCCCGATGGCTTGATTTCCCCCTTGCTTTGCCATATAGCGTGTCTTTGGCAATCCCACGACAATTGTGTGGCGCGTCGCTGTGGCGCAATGGCCGGGGCGTTGTACTCTGTGCACGGGACGTTACTGCTCTGGGTACTTGTGCGTGCGTGGAATTTTAGTTTTTTGGTTTAAGAATTTGGTTTTCTTTTCTCATTCATTCATACCGTGCACGATAAAAACAATTAATATTTTTCTTTTGGAAAAGGGATAAAATTTGAAAAACTCCAAAACTGTGACGAAAACTCCTTAGATTTTGAAGAAGTAACCCCCAAAATGCGGGAATTTCCTTCATGTTTTGAGAATATTTACATCAATCTGAAGAGTTCTCCTGAAGCGTGGGAGATCTTTAAAGCTTTCGAAACCACTATGATGTTCCAACCCAAATGTGCCAAAATATTAATTCTGTTTTTTTTTTTTTCTGTTTGCAGGTGAGTCAAAAAATTGCGCTGGGATGACTGATTTCAGAGGTGGTACGTTTAAAGTTCTTGTACATTATGGCAGTGTATTCGGACATGATGACCGAGCTGCATTAGAACGCAATGCGCTCTGCTGCTCGTGGATCGAGGATCAGACGCCAACACGTTTTCCTTTTATTCGTCCCCGGGGACAGCAGCGGCGCAGTGCCGGCCGCTCCCCCCCACCCCGCCCCACCCCACGCCTCGAGGACACTGCCCCGCTGCTGTCAGAGATCATTACTATTTGTGATTCCGTTTGTTTCGGATGGCTGATGGCTGTGCGCGGGCGTCGGGAGAAAAACGGCAGCCGCAAACAAAGTCTCTGCGTGTGTGCAACTGTGGTGGACACCTGCCGGCCGGCGTCAGTTTTCGAGCTCCTCGAGTGGCGCGGTGTTTTAAATTTCCGTTTTCAAGCAATGTTTTTTTCTTATTTTGTTGTATTTTTTTTAAAACTGTTTTTGCGGTCGTCTTGTGGGTATCCCATAACGCCCCGAGGAAAGCCATTGTCCCCGCCAGAGCGTTCGCGGGGCGTGACGGGGCGGCGGGACGGTTGTTGTCTCGGCCGGACCGGAATGGACACTCTCGCCTTTCGGGCGCCACGCGGGCCGAGCCGAGAGCCCGGTGCGTGGCGAGGAGGAGGCCCCCCGCCGGTCCCCCCCTTGGGCCCCCTTGGGGGCAATCGTTTAATGTGTCGGATACGATAAATAGGAGAGCCTGCTCCTTCTTATGCGTGCGAGGAGGATTACGTGGGCACCGGTCAAACGTGATCATTATCACGCTTGGGCGCGTGACACACTTGAGTGTGAGGCCGGTGTCACCGTCCCCGGCAGGCACTTTTTATTTATGTCGCCAAGAGGGAGTAGTGGTAACATTGGCATATCTTTCTTCGTGGATTTATTTTTGAGGAATGCGCTCCTGTTCCTTCATGACATACGTTTTGAAATGTTGCATGTTGCACGTGTTTCACAATCACCGTGTCAAATCAAATGCCTGCGCGGCTGTTCAACTTAAAATTCGAGTATACTTACGAAATGTTCGACTGGAAACAAGCTGAACATATAGAAATGTCCAACTTAGCGTTGATCTAGGAAGGCTGAGCACTCATAAGTGTCAAACTTTCCAGACCCAAAACTGCAATAAACACTTTGCAAATTTGAAGTTAAACACCTGCTAGTTTTTGTCACGCGGTATTATGGGTGCAGGTAAAAATTTCCAATCAAAAAGTTTGATATGTTTCCATGTTTCCTTTTCCCTTGCTTCTTTCCCTCCTTGGTAGATTACACTGGTTTTCATGCGCCGCGCTTTAATTCTGCACGAATCTGCCGATACCACGGTGGGGCGGGACGGGCGTGTGGGCTCCTTAATCAGGAGGCCCCAATTACGTGTGTCTGTTGTTTTTTTTCGTTTCCTTTTTCCTTGTTCTTTTGGTTCTTTTAGCTTTGCGGTTCTCGTTTTCTTTTTCTCTTTTTTTTTGAAAACGAAAAAGTAAATGGCACACACACACTGACTCGCACAGATGCGGTTTGTGTTAAACGACACGGTCAAGCTGCCGCCGAATCACGACGCCCGTCGGGCCGGGCCGGAGCCCGCCGCTCCTCTGGGTCCCGGACTCGGCTCTGCGCCCGGCTCGCAAAAGCTCGCACGATTTAGCTGCTCCATTAAACTTTGCACATTTAATTAGGGGCCCAGACGCTTCCCTCGTATAAAAGTTTTCCGGTAGTTCGGGAGGGGGCAGGCAGGGGCGACTAGAACATACTTAACCGTAAAGCTACTCGCGGGAAGTTTGCCAAGCGAGTGTCCCTCGCGGGATTGGCGGCCCTGCACGGCTCGGCAGTGCAGCCGAGTGCAGCCCAAAGTGCAAATGAAACAGCCAGCCTGACCCTCCTATCTGCTGCAGCTGCAGCTTGGCGAAAATGTTGCGGGGAGAGCGTCGTCGTCGTCGCCGTTCCGTTCGTACTGCCCCCACACCTGGCCCCTCCAGAGTGCCTGCGCTCGCTGGAGAATCGTATACTGGGGAAGGCTCACCGGGGAGAACGACGGGGTATTATTGGAGAAGGCCTCCTCACTGCTCTCGCTCCCTCTGGAGAACGGTTTAGGAGAGCCTCCCTCTCACTGGAGAGTCGGCCGCGCGGAGAGCCTCGCAGCACTGGCTTTAGCCGCGCTGTTGTGTCTTCCCTTCCTCTTTTTTTCTGTCCTCCGCACGACGCCTGCTTGCGCGTTTATTTCTTTTTTTTTCCTTAAGCAGAAGCCGGCTTGGGTACTTTTTGGAGAGAGAGAAAGAGTGAGTGTGTGCGTGCGTGCGTGTGCACGTGTGTGTGCGTGAGAAGGTCGACCCGTTGCCTTGTTACGGCCTGAAAGCTAACATATTATTACCTGCGCGCCGGGCGCTAACATCACAGCTCTGCCTCTCTCCCTCTCTCCCTCTCTCCTCCCGCTCGTGTTCAGCCTCTCTTTCTCTCCTCCCGCTCATGTTCCTCTATCTCACTCTCTTTCTCTCTCCCCCTCATTTCGCATCGGACCCGCTGGGCCTACTTTCGGAGCCCATGATCTGCACACCGTCGCGCCCCTCACGAAAACGAAAACGCCCCGCAAAGTGTATTCTTCTCATTATCGTGCACGAAAATTGCGCCCGTCCCCCGCCTTTCTCGCTTCGCTCATATACCCTGTGTTGTTGCAGAATGTAGGTATATCGTACTACGTAAATCTAAGAGAGAAGAAGGGGGGAATCGAGCGACGCGTAAAGCTGCTCGCTGGAGGAGGTGAATAAGCGAGGGAGGGGAGAGAGGGAGAGGGGTACATATATCCTCCTAGTTGTTGCTGGTGAGATGATTCGGGGATACGAAGCGCTTTCTGGAGAATTTTTCACGGCAGCGCACTGGAGAGCCTCTGGAGAGCCGCTCCCTTCCGTCCTGGCAGCCATTCATCACTGCG
>NW_026267262.1:519313-528357 GCF_000697945.3 Frankliniella occidentalis | reverse complement strand
CCCCTCCCCCCTTGCCCTCACGGTTTCCCACCCGCTGCGTCCTGGCCTTCAATCCACACATTACCGTGTTCTTTTAAACGTTAAATCTGAGAATTTTAGGACACTAACGACTAACGCTCCGCCACTACGGGCTGCTGCACGTACTCCTACGTTGTAATTTATTTATGCCAAACGCTCTACTGACCTCAGGGGAAACAAAACTGCTGCCTTCTGAACCATGATTTTGTCGCCTCAGGCTTTGACATAGCATGTGTGAGGACTAGAAAAACATTAATAATTGTCTTGAGTGTTTGTGCCGTCCCTCGCGCCGCTCCGCCCAGTCTTTTCCTTGCTGCCGAACTGCAAACCTCGACGCACTCGCAGTGCACTCGCAGTGCACCCGCGACGCACTCGCGACGCACTTGCGACGCACTCGCGACGCACTCGGGGCGCACTCGGGGTGCACTCGCACCGCACTCGTTCTGCCCTCGGGCCGCACTCGCACCGCACTCGCACCGCACTCGATGCCGCACTCGAATTGCACTCGAGTTGCACTCGCGCTGCACTCGCACCGCACTCGTTTCATTTTTATAGGGGATGTGTGCCTGTGTGATTGGACACAAGTCTGTAAATTTTACCAAATTCGATTTCCTTTGTCACATATTGCGGGAAAAATTCAAATGCTGTGAATATAAAACTTCCTAAGAACTCAGTGTGCGCCACGAGAGAGGTTCGTGGCCAACTTTTCCTGTTGCTGGCCCATGCGGCGGCCGCTTACAAGAAGGGTCCCTCCCTTTCTTTTTTTTTTTTTTTTTTTTCTGTTGTTGTGCGGTCGTGTAGCGTGACACGCCTGACACCTGCGCGGCTGTGGCGGCCACCACGGCGGGCTCAAGACGGTGGCTGCGGAGGTGGTGGTGGTGGTAGGCAGGCACCCCTTCTCTCCTCTCACCCTCCTCTCACCCTCCTATCCTTCCTCTCACCCTCCTCTCCCTCTTCCCCTTCCCCCTACTGTCCGGGGCCTTCGCCGCCACCGCCGCGCTCGCTCCGGTGGCTCGCTTCCGGTTTTGACATCCGACCCGCATTTTGTCGCGTCAGGTTGTCATTTGTTTGGTAACGTCTCTGTTCCTTTCTTCCTCTCTCTCTCTCTCTCTCTCTCTCTCTCTCTCTCTCTCTCTCTCTCTCTCTCTCTCTCTCTCTCTCTCTCTCGCACTCACTCTCGTCATTACGGTGTCGCCTGGTGGGTAAACGGCCTGCTGTCGTGCCCGTCCTCTCGGCACCGCGTTTTTGTCGAGGGAGGTCTCATATCGTCTTTAGGGACGTTTACTGGGCTAGAAAGGAAAAAAATAACCGTAAGTAGGCCTGTGCCCGTGACGCTGTCGCATTTTGTGCTTTTCTCGTTTGCTAGGTTGTTACTGCCATTTCCTTGAATTGCGAAAAGTGCGGACACCTGCAACATTTTTTTTGTTTCAAGATTTTGACTTTATGTGCAGTTTTGCCTTCTAGTCTTGCACTGGATGTTACCAGAGTGTTTGCTGGATTGGCGTTTAATGGTATCGTGGTTTCGTTTAGTGCCGCTAGGGTATTATCGTGATCACATTGTGGTCGCCCTGTCGCCTATGCCTATATGTGGGTAACTGGTAGGTAAGAGCGTCCTATAGGAAAAGAAGTCGTGATGTCCCCTGTGCCGGAGGGTGCGTGAGGCAGAGGGAGGGAGATAGGTGTGGAGTGAGGGGGTATCCGAGAGGGAATTGCGGTGGCAGCAAAGTCGTGACTCATGCAGTATTTTCGCGTTCGTCCTGCCGGCGTGCGACGCGGTGCGCGGCGTGGCGGCGCCGAGTGTGGCGTCCACCTCCAAACGACTGACGTGGCGCCTCCTCCCCCCCCCCCTCGGGCCGTGCGGGGGCCCTCCATCACCTGGACGAGCGCCCCGCGGGCCCCTCTGGGGTCACCTTCCAAGCATGCCATCTCTCTCTCTCTCTCTCTCTTCCTTCTGCCTCTTCTTGCCCACCCGTCATGTGCTTTCCGTCGTATTCTGCTCGTCGTAGTACTCGCTACTACACATCCACTTTCGGTACCCCGTATTGTTCTCAATTTCATCCTTTTTTAAAAAGATAAAAAATTCACCTGGCAGTAAATTTTAAAAGATGGCCTGATGAAGGGTCTTTTCTTCTTTAACTAAACTTTGTGAACAGAACAGACGATAATGATGCCTGATTATTGGCATTGGAAGCCATGTCATCAGTATTCCGTTTGCATGGCTTTCTTCCTGAAAACCGTACACGCAGGCGTCAAAGTATATTCCTCCCTTTTTTTTCGGTTGTAAAACTTTTCGATTTCGTCTGAATTGTTTCCCCCCCCCCTGGCTGTCAGCCCCCCTGGGGGGCCGGCTTCACCTCCTTGGGCCTGCCAGCCTGATTGTGGCGGTTCAGTTCGGGACGTGACGCCGCAAACTGTCGGAGTAATCGACTTAGAAAACACAACTTTCCTCGGCAACAACAACAACCGCAGCAGCAGCAGCAGCTTCAGGAGGGGGGCATGACAGCCTCCTCTGCCGTGGGGGCTACAGACCCACCACACCACCCCGTCTCTATTGATAAAAAGAAATCGAGGGGGGGGGGGCGGAGAAATGGGGGAGGAAGATCAGGCGGTAATGGAGTGGGCGCCAAAGGCCACGTGCTGTGGGTGGGTATATGAGAAAGTGCGCGGTGATCTGAGTGTTTGCGGGTAAGGGGAAAGAGAGGGTAGAGGGGGTGAAAACTTTCATTGCCCGCGACATTTTCACTGAACCCTAATAGGAAATTTTGACTCCTTAGCGCAAAGGAACAAGTCGTCCGTTGTTGCGCTACAAAGTCGAAAATTTCAAACAGTTCACAAGAAAAAAGTTGCAGCCTCCAAATTGTTTCTAACCTCAACCACTGTCGAAAAGGTCTAAACAACGTTGTTTGACGCGAAAGAAATGACAAAAAGTTGGTAAAGCTGTTTAATATGCCGACGATTATTGGAGTTTAGAACCACACATGATGGGGAGGAGGGAAGGAGAGGAGCATGATGTGACCTTCTCGCCCTCGCACCCCGACGAGACCTTGCCCGCGTGACCCCTCGCACAGCCAGCCGCAGCGGAAAGCATATCATTTTTCATCTTGCCTCCCCCCTTCCTCCATCCTCCCCCTTTCTACACACACCAACACTCACACACTGATACCACTCATATATGAATTCACACACCAACCCACACGTCCGCTCATCAGCCAATCTCCCACCTCTCCTCCTTCCTCCTCCGTATTGGTAACGACATAACAGAAATAGTCGTGGAAACCGCGAGCAGCCGCAGCAGCGGGGCGATCACGTTTAATGACGTGTTCCCTGGTCTGGACGAGAGCGGCCCTAATTAGTTTGATATGCATAAGAAGGAGGAGAGGGGGAGAGTGAGAGGGAGGTGGGGGGAGAGGGCGGTGCCCGCAGCAGGACCCCCTAATTAATGGTGTCGCTCCCCACCTGTCGCTCGCGCGCTGCTCTCCGAGGCGCTCGGGGCGCACCCTGCCGGCCAGAGGCCCTGCTGCTGCTGCTGCTGCTGCTGCTGCTTGCTGCTGCTGCTGCTGCTGCTGCTGCTGCTGCTGCTTGCTGCTGCTGCTGCTGCTTGCTGCTGCTGCTGCTGGCCGGGACACGGGGACGAGCGGCGGCGGGTCAACTGTCTGGTGATGGATGGACACATCGCCGCCGCCGTGCGCGCTCCGGGCGGGACGGCAGCAGCAGCAGCAGCAGCAGCAGGGGGGGAATGCAGCACGATGTTGTCGTCGGGGAGGTGAAGTATGCCGCCCGACGACGACGCGCGACACGATGGATGTACGTACGGGGAGGTGGTAATATAGCACATAAAACTGGGCGCACATGGTGTTGTTGCAGGCAGTTGGGAGATTGTATTTAGTTGCAAGGAATAATAATATTTAGCATAGTAAAGTTCGACATCATAATCATTAACAATCATAATCAATGACAATCATAATCAGTAACAATCATAATCAGTAACAATCATAATCATTAACAATCATAATCATTAACAATCATAATCATTAACAATCATAATCATTAACAATCATAATCATTAACAATCATTATCATTAACAATCATTATCATTAACAATCATTATCATTAACAATCATTATCATTAACAATCATTATCATTAACAATCATTATCATTCATAATCGTAACAATCATAATATAAACAAGCCCACCACAGTGCCTTGTCCTGCGATAGAGGAAAGGGCGAGGAGAGGACAACACTTTACCTTCCGGTCGAAACAGCCTTGGGGACTGTCTAAAAATTTGTGGAACGCCCTCGTCGGCCAGTAAAGTTGTCCTTTCCGCACACACCTGATGGCCACCTGGCCCGGCTGGGATCCCCGAAGCTCTCCCACACATAAAATAAGCACGACGCGCGGTGAGTTTTCCGAGCCGTTATTTTTTTCCCAACCCTCTCTCTCTCTCCGCCGCACCGCATCGCGTTCCCGCCCGGTCGGGCGATGTGATTTTTACCCCGTGTGCGCGGGGCGTTGCCGGGGGCGGCACTTAATGGTCATGAGCAACAACAGGGAATAAATCCTGGCGTAATCCGGTCTGCTATGGGGGTCCCCCTACAGCGAGGGGACGCTCGTGGTACCAAACTGTCGTATTATATCTGTTTTCCCTTTTGGGATCGGATTTTTCTCTCTGTGTGCCCCCTGCCCCTGCGCGCGGGTGAAAGGGGTCCAAGTAAAAAAACACACACACAGACGAAATGGAAATAAGACGAAACTCTGGAGACCTGAACGTGTGTGTGTGTAGGTGGAGGGGGAGGGGGTAGACAGAGACAGAGATATGCTTGGCGTGGTGGAGAGCACCTTGGCGACCTTCCAGGTCCCGTGGAGCGCCTGTTCCAGGACGGCACAGGGCACACAGCGAAGCGGTGCGGCACCAAAGCCCTTCCGAAGACGCCGCGCGCAGGAGAGAGAGAGCGAGAGAGAGAGATGGAGGGGGAGGGGGGAAGGTCGCGTGCTCAGAGTTTTTGGCGATGCTAATGGGGTGGGGGAGGGGATAAGGATCTGCACGGGCGGCATAGGCCTGCTGCTAAGGGGACCGCTTGTCCCTGGCAGGGCAGGTGCCCCGCTCCGCACAAGATCGACGCTCCCTGAGGTCAGAGGTCGGCTCATCCCCTTCCGTGCGGCCTCCTAGGCCCAAGGCGCAGCAGTTGATGTTGTAGAGTAGGTCCCCCCTGGGGTTTTTCTGGCAGTATTTCCATTTTATTTTGCTTTCGACAATAATTTAACAATCGCGTAGCGTCTGTGCCGTCGTCACCGGCCTCTCCTGATGACGTCTGTCGGATTTCGCCTATTCTTCTTCCAGCCGGCGCTGAAGTAGATGAGTAATGGAAATGTAATTTGCTTATTTATGAAACGGCCTGTTTGTAATGAAATGAGATGCATCGCCCCGGATACGGTGGAGAAATTAGAGAAGGGGAGGGATCCTCTCTGGCTGGTTTACGAGAAGGCATTGGCAGGCCTGGCGGCGGCGGCGGGGGTGTTCGGAGCCACTAAGGCAGCACGGAGAAATAAAAAGTTTGTGGAGTAAAGTTGGTAAGCCCTGCCTTAACAGGAAGGAGCTTAACTTGCCTGCTCCCTGCGGACTACCTCCAGCAGCGGCCTGCCTACCTTACCTACCTAAAGGCCCTTCTCACGGTGGGAGAAAACATGCGGAATGGCTGAGAGAGAGAGAGAGAGAGAGAGCAGTGGCAGGGGAGGGGAGAGGTGGACGAGACGTTTAGGAGGGAGACTGGGAAGAGAGAAGAAATCCTCTAATTAATTTTCCTCGACATTCTCTCAGGGATGTGCGTAGGTGCGGCAGCAGAGTTGTTTTGAGAGGTGCGGGGAGAGGAGAGAGGGAGACAGAGAATTGGCGCGTCTGTGAGGGGAGAAATGTGAGTGAGAGTGAGAGAGTAAGAGGGAGTGAGAGGATGAAGAGGAGGGGAGCGATATGAGAGAGGAGAGGGTGAATCGGACCTGGGCAGGGCGTAATGACTCCCATCTGCAGCAAATCTTGGCAAAAAAGGGAGAAAGGGGGGGGGAGGGGGGTGATAATATTAGAAATCCTCTTTCTTGGAATTCATCGGACCCCGCTCGTCCCGCTCGCAGCAGCCCTCTTCCCTTCCTCCTCGAGGCAAATGGAATGATGAAATAGGCGCGCGCGCGGTTTGCGCGCTGCAAGTCCCCCGTCCAATCAAGGACTCTCCGACAGGAGGAAAGAGAGAGAGAGAGAGAGAGAGAGAGAGAGAGAGAGAGAGAGAGAGGACAAGGGGCGCGGGTGCTGGCGAGGGGGGTTATGAAAAGCGCCGCCAGGTGTCGCTGTGCTCCGCTGTGGTGCTGCGTCCATTCATCGGCTGAATAAGCAGGGCGGCTGCTTGCGGCTTGCTTATTCCTTTTAATGGCTTTATTCTCTGCCCGTGTCGTGGTTTCGCTCCCGCGACGCGGTGCAAGGGAAAAGGGGGCAAAAAGGAGGAGAGGTGGTAGCAAAGGAAACTAATGATGATAAGGGGCCCAGTATTCGGATCCTTGCGCTCGACTCTCACGGCGTCTACTCTGGCATGCGGTCCAATAGTTATGAGTGGAGTGCCAAGGTGTCGTGTCGTTTTGTGGTGTGTGATACTGTGAGGTACGTACTGCGCTAAAAAGTTGTGATGGACTGTAAATGAGAAACTTGAGTTTCCAGAGTAGCGAGGAGTCCTCAGCTCGGGCCCATAGAACTGCGGTAGAGCTGGCCAGCCAATCACCACATTCCGGTGTCGTCTGAGCCCTTCTATGGCCCGCCACAGGAGCTGGGGATGGACGCACCCGCCTCACTTCTCTCTTTAATTCTTTTCCTTTTTTTCCTTCCTCTCTGAATATTTTCCTCTTTTTTTTTTTTTGTACCTTTGGCTGAAATGAACCGAGCTGTCGCGGCGGCGGCGAGGGCGCTGGTGCCGCGCGGCGGTCCCGCCCGCATTCCCGAGCGAACGCGCGCGCCTCTCAGCGGCGGGGAGAGTGTATCTTGTTTCGGCTGATTGATTATATTCTTGCGAGCGGCGTTATTTGCTACTTTTCACGATGCGTGTTATGGGAGGGCTGATGGTAGGGGGGGATTGTTACTGCCGTAGAGATATAAGTTGCGCTGGAGCTCATCGTCCATTTTTTTTTTTTTTACCCCCCGGAGGAAAGGAAAATTCCCCACTTGCTGGCCTTATCCCTGCAGATTTGCGCTGGTGTGTTTTTTTTTTCCTAGGGGCTGTCCCTCTTCTTTTTTCTCTTTTTCCCTCAGCGGAGAGGCGGAGGGTACAGAGAGCGGCAGGGAGGAGCTGCTGCTGCCTGGAGTCCGCCCCCTCCAAGGCCCACGGGGACTCAGGTCGTCTGGCCGGGCGCTGACAGAGATGAAGACGGTGTCCGTGTCCAACTCGCCGGACTCCGCCGCGTCTTCTGTTACCGCGCAGCGCTTGTGATGAAGAACGTTGCGCCTCACGAGAATTACTCACAATCTCTTTCCAATCGTTTTTACTACTAATAATAGTTATGTCGTATCTGTCCTCCGTCCGTAGTAATTATTAGGTTGCCATAACTCCTTTGTGCGGCTGTCCTGCCGAATCTCTCAACAAAACGAAGAATAACACGCGGGCGGTCACACAATGGCAGTAGTAAGGGTGGTGGGGGCCCCCACTGGGGGGACTCAGACACTCAATCGGCCGCAGAGCAAACTTCGCCGATGGGATTAGGTCTGGAGGTGGGGGCCGCGAGCCCAGCGGGGCCCAGCGGGGCCCATCTCCAGAGGGGCCCAGCCGCCTCCAGACACCGCGCTCGCCGTGCTTTGTCTAGCCGCTCCCAGCTGTCTGTGATGCACCCGCGCGCGCTGCCGTGCGCTTTGTAGCGGCTGAGTGATTTTTATTGAGGCAGAGTGCTATAATTAAAATGGCACTTAGGGAGAGGAACAGGAGGGGAAAGGTACGGCACGGTCTGTCTCTGTCCCTTTCTCTCACTCTAATTCGCTTTCCTACTTCTCTCCACCTCTCTTCGTCTCTCTCTGTGGTGCTGCAGAATGCAGATGGTGGCTGGCCGGTGGCATCTGCTGTCGCACTGTCGTGACGGGCGTGCAGCCGCCTGCGCCAAGCTGGGCCATGGCCCGCCGGGCGCACCGTCTGCGCCGCCGTTCAGGTCCGCCATGTGGTCATTCCCTCTCCGTCTGCGCCGCCGTTCAGGTCCGCCATCTGGTCATTCCCTCTCCGTCTGCGTCGCCGTTCAGGTCCGCCATGTGGCCATTCCCTCTCTTCGTCCGGCAGACTGTCCAGCACGAGGGCGCGGCGGGCAGAGTCGACAGTCACCCGACCGTCGCTGGCTCTTTTAACGTGCATCACGACCAGATGCATCCTCGACTCTCCCCGTTTATCCCCCATTTTCTGCACACGCAGCAGCAGCACCCACGAGAGTTGAAGGTGCGACCTAACCTCACTTCCGCACCTTTTTGGCCTCTCGACCTACCGTCCCCGTTTCCCGCTAAGAGCCAGTCGGGCCTAAAAGCACGCGCAACGGTGCCTCGAAAAATCTCGCCTACCCCATTTTCTTTGCATCGCACTTTTTTTTTCTTTTTTCCTTTTACCGTTCAGCACGGAAGGCGCCAGTGTTTGCCTGTAAGCTAATCCCGCCCCGTGTGTGACTCGTCGTCCCCCCACCCCCCTCTCCACCATGCTGCCCGAGTTTCCGTTTTCTCCCTTCTGCACGCACGTGTGGGAGGAGGACTGTGTTCGGTCACCGCGTTGTCGTCGACTGTTTGTTGCGCGATAAAGAACAAGGAGAAACGTAACACCCCCCGGCCGTCTTTTGAACGTATTTACTTTTTTTTTCCGATCAACGTCTGGCATTTGTGCGGATATCCTCAAAAAGAGTACCACCAGCTAACTGGCCTCTTTCTCGTGATGGGTCACATAGTGTCGGCAGCTCTAGTGAGGTGTGTGATCGAGCACGGGGCGTGGCGGGGCGTGGCGTGGCGGGGCGTGGCGGGGCGTGGCGGGG
>NW_026267262.1:518389-519263 GCF_000697945.3 Frankliniella occidentalis | reverse complement strand
CGCTCCGGCGTGTCAGCAGAAGGGGAGAAAGGAGTATTCAGCCACACCTTGCCCCACCACCCACCCCACCCTCTCACGTGACGTATATTTGTCAAAAGAAAATTTGCAATAAAAAGGAAAATGCAATGATAATAATTGCAGCGGTGTTGCATTATTATTGCAGCCTTTTTATCATGCACTGTCGCGACCGCTGGCCAGGCTAGTGCGTCGTCGTGTGCACCGCAAGGAGACATAGAGGATGTGGCGGGGGGGGGGGGGAGAAAAGTTGACAACAAAGAGATGGAAAGTGGCGGCGGTACGCGGAGCAGAGAAGGGGAAGACCGGGGAAATGTGATAAGAAGAGGTGGGAGAGACGACGAGGCGGGCAGGGGGGGTCCCCGGGCCGCCCCGGGCCGCGCCCCGCGGGCCTCTGCTGCTCTCCGCCGTCCTGGTCGTGGCGCTGGTGAAGTTCTTGTAGCGTCCTGCCGGAGCACCCGCCCGCCCCTCTGGTCGGGGGCCCCGGCGGGGGCGGGCTCGGGGGCGGGCGGCGGCGCCCGTCTGTCTGGAACATGTCTTGCCCGGGCTTCTTCTTTGGGGAGCGGGCGCGGGGGCGTGGTATATGGCTCCGGCAGGAGCAGGGCCTCCGGCCTGCTGCCTCCGGGGCAGCGGGCGACAGCGGGGCCGGCGCCGCCGGAGGGGCACCGACACACTCCACACCGCGAAGTAACTACCCCGCGCAGTACAAGGCAAAATCTGAAAAAATGTGCAATGCATTTTCGGAGTTTTTCACCCACGGAAAGGGAAGGGACGGTGCCCCGGCGTCCTTTTCTGTAAGGCAGCAGCTCCTCAAGGAAAGTGCGTCGTCTTGAAGTAGGAGAGGGGAGAAGGGGTGGGG
>NW_026267262.1:504558-515275 GCF_000697945.3 Frankliniella occidentalis | reverse complement strand
CTCTCTCTCTCTCTCTCTCTCTCTCTCCCTCTCTCTCCCTCTCTCTCTCCTTCTCTCTCCCAGTGCGGGAGGCGTGATTCCGAATAATTTAGCCGCTCCTCTCCATTCTTTTCGTCCCGCTTTGGCTTTGGCGGTGTGACGTTGTTGGCGCTTTGGCGTGTCCTGGCTGGCGGGGGCGCGGAGCCAGCCCAGCCCCCTCTCCCCCTTCCCACTATTTCATATTGTGTCGGTGGTGTTGGCTTTCGCTGTGATCCAGTGTCTGCGGGCAATCAGGCCTCCCATTGTTATGATTGTGCCCTCCGTCCATCCCCTTCAACCGGAGTGACCTCAGCGCCAGCCCGCCCCCGTGTTGGGGGCCTCTCTCTCTCTCTCTCTCTCTCTCTCTCTCTCTCTCTCTCTCTACCGCTTTCGCGCTCTCTCCTCCCACATCCCTCTCTCCCTCCATCCTTCATCCCACAACCACTCCTCATAGCCGTGCTCCACTCAGTAGCAGCAGAGATCTGCTCCTAATTTGCCACCACCACTTTCCACGCACAATGGTCACAATCATTTTCACGGCCGATGATTGTGATGATGACGATGGTTTACTTTGTCGTCGTTCTTTGTTCTGTTCCATTATGTGTGTGTCGCGCGCAATGCCGCCACACTTCACCAAGTGTGGAACTGGTGGGGCGCCTGCTGCGTAGGCAGACCCGCACGACAGCCGTGCGTCGCGACGGCCTACCCGGAGGCCTCCTCGGCTGAGTGCCGGGCGGGCTCAGCGGGAGGCTGGAGCTCGGCTGAGTGTGCGCGTGGGCGGGCTACGCCGCAAACGTGCACGCGTGCACGGTGTTGAACGCAGTGCTATAGTTGTGCACTTGTAAGTGTGCAACTCCTCTGGTGAACACTTCCAACCAAGCCTTCCGCGCACTGTGAGCGTCATGAGCGAACTCGAACTCGAACTCGAACGAACAGCAAACTGTTCGTGATTGCTCTCGTCCGTGACCACAAGGCGTTCTGAGTCGAAATGATCGTGAACTGCTCGAACAGATGATCACATGTAAATAATTGTAGCCAGGGTTGAGAACCCGGGGACCATCTTCCTCACAAGGTACAAGAACTATGTATTGACAATCCAGCCCCGTGCAGTGCTAAGCAGCAAGTTGCCTCTCACATACCGAATACAAATTAGTTTCTTATTTTCTATGAACATTAAAAAAGTATTACTTGCTGGTTCGTACCATTTGCAAAAATTTTCATGCTGGTTTCATATGGTCTTGCTTTAATCCACACCTTCTTTTTTGCAAACCTTTTTTTTTTCCCGAGGGCAGTGAAGTTGGGCTTATTTCTTTTTTGCCAGGGGCCCCGAGGCCGTGTGGGCCGTGCGCTGCATCTGGTGCAGCCCAGGGCCGGGGGCTCGCTATCGGCCGCCTCGCGCTCCGGTGCCTCTTCCCCTGTTTTGTTCGCTGACCGGACCGCCTCCCCCCCCCCTCCCTTTCCCCACTTCTCTTCCCTCCCCCACCCCCTTTTCTCCCCGGATGCCCCGCCCTACGCTGCTGCCTTTAAGCTTTCCTTTACTGAAACTGATATCTCGCCGGGCTGGATCCCACGTCTCCCGCTTCAAAAGCAAAATATTCATAGATTTTTCTTTTACTGGTCCCTTCTACTTACGAATACATATGGTTATCGCTGATTTAAGCAGTGAAGGAAATAGCAATAACTGCAATAATTCTAATAATAATGTTACATGAATACATTTTTGTCTGTGTGTGCGTTGGTGCCTCGTAAAGTGGGCGGCTCGGCAAGCCGGGTGCGAAGGATGCAAGGGAGGGTGTGGCGGGGCGGGGCGGGCTGTCACCAGGACCAGGCGCCGGCGCGTGAAGCCTTCTGGAAGGGAGCTGCCGGTCGCCCTTCTGCTGGGGCTCAGATTTGTATCGCAACATTTTCAACACGGCCCGCGCTGCCTCTATCCTTGCCCCATTCTCCCCTCCTTCCTCCCTTTCCCCTTCTCCCTCCCGCCCTTCTCCCCCCACCCTTTCTGTCCTCACGCGCCCAGCCTCGGAGCAGAACCGATTTGGGCGATATTTTTCGCTCCATTTTCTATTCGCGTCCGCCTCTCGTCGCACTTTGTGCCGGTGTCGGGCGTATATTCCTCGCTCCGATTCATGTTTCATATTTCAGTTTTGCCGCTGGAAAAAAAGTTATACTGGCGTGCTAGGATCCGTATACTTTTAAAATGGCGCGTATGCAGAATTTCTATGTACCGAAATGCTCCCACCGTATAAGAACTAACTTTAATTTCAATCGACAAGAGAGGGGATGGGCACGATGGAGGGAGGGAGAGAGAGAGACAGGGCAGGCTCTGACAGTCTGTCGCGTCCGCAGTGTTCTACTCCGGGAAGAAGGGGCGGGAGCAGGAGGAGGAGGTTATTGTCCCCTAATGAGTGCGAGAGAGACGACAACCCCCCGACGTAATGCCTGCTGCAATTAAGTTTCTCTTGCCGCACCCAAACCCCTCTGTCTCTCTTACACTTTCTTTCACCCTGGTTCTCTCATCGAGAGGGATAAGGGGCGAGAAACACCCCCTTCTCCCTCTTTCTCTCTCGTTCTTTCTCCCCTACCTCGCTCTCCTTTCCGGCGTGCTGCTCGTTTACTTTCACTGCACTCTCGCTGCTGCAATGCGCCATACTTTGTCATTATTGGGCAAGTTTCGTGAGGGATGACTGGACGCTTTGCTCTGTTGTGCGTGAGAGGCGAGCCGCCGGGAGGGAGAACAACGCTCAGGGGCTGAGGCCGCTGTATAGAATCAAGGGCAGTGATGCCCCAGACATTATTGCGTGTTGGTGGTGAGTCTCGCCGACGCCTCCACCACTGCAGGCGCGGCTTGGTCGACATGGTCGTGCTGTCGATAATGTACCATAGCCTCGAGGGACCCTCGAGGGATCTGTACCTTTTAATAGATTTCGCTAGGGTGAGGATAACTCGACTATTTTCGGTGACGGCGAACTGTGACACAGGCCGCTGCAATGTGAACCTTATGGTGGTTATTCCTTCGAACCCAGCGTGTTGACGGCGGTATAGAACTGGTTGAAGACGTGCCTCATCGAGGCCCTGCCGAAGCGGCCCAGCCCCCTGCACCTCAGCGCCGGGGTCTTGGCCGCGGCCAGCATGACGAGGAGCAGGGCGCGGGCCTCCCGGTGCTCGACGCCGTCGGTGGACGCGTGGTAGGCGGACCTCGCCAGAGACAGGCTCGCGTCCGACATTTCCTGGCTGTAGTGCGCCAGCGGCAAGAAGACGACAAACGCGGGGACGAGGAGGCTCAGGGTGGCGGCGGACGCGTCGCCGCCCAGCACCTGTAACAGTAATACCCACGTCAGTGTTGACGTACAGGTTTTTCGGTGCGACAGTGCCATCCACTGGGTACGCAAAGTAATATTCCACACTTTAAGGCTATTTGTGTGCGAAAGCCTATTTGTACACCTAAGTGAGTAAAGGTGTGAATTTTCTTTTAAAGTTTCACACACTTGTGCCTCAAAGTGCACGAATGGCGTTCTCACACCTACAAGTGTGTGACAGTCACATACTCAGGTTTCCGGTGACCTACCAGCACGGTGGCGAAGAGCGAGCTGCAGAACGAGCTGGACAGGACGTGCACGAGCTTGCCGGCGGCGTACTCGGTCAGCTCCAGGACCGCGAGGCGCAGTTTCCGGTGCGTCGCGACCACGTCGCGGACCTCCTCCGCGGTCGCGCCCCCCGGGGCGAGTAGGCGCAGCCCCAGGGCGTCGTGCAGGCCGGCCGCGGCGGCTGCGCACAGCCAGAAGCTGGCCACCACGTAGCAGATGGTGAAGACGGCCAAGAGTGTCCAGCACCCCCAGAACAGCCGGCCGCAGGGCGCGCCCCAGGGCCCGGCGTGGGGCACGAACGGCCAGAGCGACAGCTGAGGGTCGTCGGCCAGGCCCATGTCGGCGCACAGGCTGGCGACCACGAGCACGGCGAAGGACACGGTCATCGTCGAGAGCATCGCCACGCCTCGTAGCGTCCGCTCCGCCCACTTCTGTGAGTCGGAAATGTACCGAAAACCATTAGTGTGTGAATGTTGCACACTTGTAGGTGTGTGAACGCCATGTGTACACATGGAGGCACAAGGCTAGAGTTTGTGAATTTTCATATGAAAATCTACACCCAGAGAACCATTTAGTTCATAAAACTAAATCAGGGTAATAAGAAACAAAATTTAGTTCCCAAAACCGACTCAAATTTAGTAACCCCATTTCTCACTAAATATGACCGCATCAAACAAATTAAGTGTTTAAGTCGGTTTTAAATTTGGTTCTCTGGACTAAACGGTCTTCTGGGTGTACACCTCCAACCCTATAAGTGAGCGAATGGGCGTTCCTACATACTTGCGTTTCTAGTCGTGCAGATAAATAAATTAAGTACAGGCTATTGCAGCTACCTTGTCACCGGGCCAGGCCTCCGCTTCCTGCACCAGGCTCTGCAGCTCTTGCAGGACGGAGGACAGGCGCCCCTGGCGGACCACGGCCAGGCTGGCGTTTGCCGAATAGCACGAGGATATGTTCATGATCGCCACCTTGGCCGTCTCGAAGGACCCGAGCCTATCCATTCCGGAGGCGCATACGAACGCGGTGCACAGTCCCATGAATATGCCCGAGAGCTTAATAATAATAATAATAATAATAATAATAATAATAATAATAATAATTACTAAACATTGGGGCGCTTTATAGTGAAGAAGAGATCAATGCCAGAACATCACCGGGTTAATTCTTTCATGAAAACTGTCCCTAGAAAGAATGAAAATCAAGCAGTCAATTTCCCTCCACGCACCTCCCCCCCCCCCCCCTTAAAAAAAAGATGAATAATGCTTGTGATCTAATGGCGTGTTCTCCCCGAGCTTCTTTCCAGTTCCAATGAAGTTCTTCATATGCTGTGCTAGACAAGTATCGTTTTCATCCAAAAAAATCTTCGTGAACTTTGTAGAACCTTTAACCTTTAAATCTTGAACTGCAAAGCGCCTGCGTCAATCTACCACATTTCAGTAAGAAATGACCGTTAAAACGATATAGACACGACATTTCATTTCGACGCTTCTTTGATCGCTTCCATATAGTTTTGAAGTTTGTCACTTTGTTTTCCTATTGGGACAGGCTTGCAGTGCTAGCGACCGATATCTCACGGCAACGTACCTTGCTGCTCATCACGTCAAACACTAATCGCGGCAGTGGCCCTGCTTCAAGGCAATGCCAGGACATCCATTCGATGAGCCGCATTATCGAAGGGGCCAGGAGGGAACAGCTTCGGTCTGGTGATGGCGATGTACTAAATGCCCCTGCCGTGTCCAACCCGCTGTAATACATTCACGTCGAACGCAGATGTGTGCTTTCCCAAACAAATCGAAGACCAGGATAATTGTAATGCTACCTACGTCACTACGGCATCATGTGGGGAAACACTGAGAAATACATGTAAGAGAAGGGAGCTCTTTTTCTTCTGGCAGAGACAGTCTTGGACGTTTCTTTTAAAAGTTGCAAATTCACATTCTTGCAGAGGGATATTTTTTTTGTAAGCAGCTGGTGATACGTTAAGACACTTTTACACAGAAATTAACCAAGATAATGTTAACAGTTATCTGTGCGAAATGAATCGTGTGTTCGGTCCCTGTTCGGCGTACGCGTGCAATGACCACTTCCCTCGCACAGCGGTTAGTTGAGTATGTGTGTGTGAGAGAGAGAAAGGGGGGGGGGGGTGCACACGTTCGCTTCTGTGCACGTGCATTGCACGTGTGGGTGTCGGTATGCGAATGTGTGAATGCGCACGGGTGGAATTATTATGCAAAAGAAGGCCTGGCGCTCGGCTATGGCCGCGCTGACCGCGTGGCCGCGTGGCGGCGGGGGGTGGAGAGGGGGAGAGGGAGGGGAGAGTGGCAAGTGGAGGCGCAAACAAAGCGGTATGCAGGCGTTCACTACAGCGCACACACACACACACACACATACTCTGCCTCTCTCTCTCTCTCTCTCTCTCTCTCTCTCTCTCTCTCTCTCTCTCTCTCCTCTCTCGCTCTGCTTGCAGGCACATATCCGCGCTGGCATTGTTTACGCCCCTGCCTGCCGGTGCTCGCTCTCTTCTCCCAATAGTGATGGAAAGTTGAGTGTGACAACGCCGCCACGCCTCGCCGCGCCCCGCCGCGTGTTCTGCCATGTGTGTGTGTGTGTGTGTGTGTCGGGGTCCCGTTGACAAAAGTTTTTGTCAGAGAAACGCGCGAAATCTGTGAAAGAGGGGGTGGGGAAGGGGAGGGTGTTTGACTTTGAGAGAGGTTTTGGACCGGTGTATTTATTATTGGCGGGTGTTTACATGCGTGGGCAGGTGATTGTGTTTGTGTGGGTGTGTTATTGGTGTTTCGGGGGCGGTATGTGTTGGCACTTGAGGGTCGCGGTCAGTGTAGTTGTGGTCGTTTTTACCATTGTACCGTTGTACCAATTATTTAACCACTTTAAAAGGCCCTAAGTGCTACCTTCTGTTTTTCCGGTCAATGGCAGCAGCATCAACCCTCTCATCCACTCGACGTGCAACCACCACCACCACCACCACCACCACCACCACCACCACCACCACCACCACCACCACCACCACCACCACCACCAATATTCGCTTGACGGCGGGGTTTGGGTGTTTCCTTCTCCCCTGCTGCCCTTCTGCTCTGCGAACTCGACGAGGAAATGATGGCCCCGTCGGACTGACCGCACGGCTAACCGTCCCATCCGACGCGCCCGGCCGTGGCCCCGAGCCGACAGACAGTCAAAGGGGAGCAGCGTGTGGGGGAGAGGGTGCGGCGGGGGAAACGGTCAGCCGGCAGTTTGTCACCATGGCGTGGCTATGATGGCGATGGCGGCTGCAGCGGTTGCGCTGGCTCACCCCCCCCCCCCTCTGCCGTTCTGCTGCGCCCCTCTATACTCTTTCCCTCGTTTGTTTTTCGGCACTCCCATTCACTAAACGTCAATAAAAACAACCACGGTCAAATCCAACGAGTAAAGTTCCTCATTGTCCTCTGGTAAAAAATAAAGGGCAAATTTATGATTTTGCGTGAAACTACCCTATCAAAATAATTTTAAAACACCAACATTCATTGTAATAGAGTTCTGGGTTCATTATTTTCTCAAAGACTTCGGTATCGAAGCGTCATGCCGATCGATGGCGCTGTTTACCATTTTCCGGTCTCCTCTTGCGTGCCACGGCCGCAACCGCGTGGCGCTCCTCCTCTCCGTCGAACTCGCGCTCGCCTCGTGGTCCATCGCCTTTAACGCCCCGCGCCCGGCCGCTGCATAAGGGATGCTGGGCTTTAAAGGGGAGCGGCTGGTGCTTCGGAGGGCGCGTAACGCGCGTAGCGCGCGAAGCGTGAAAGTGCCCGGGGAAAGAGTTTCCTTCTTGCTGCTCGACGACGAACGTCATATTGATTCTAACGACTTTGGTTTCTCTTGTGCCTGCAGGTGAGTGGTGGCGCCGTCATATCGCAGAAGGAGTCCTGGACCAAGGAGAGACCGGCAAAAGCGGACATGTGATGCGAAGAGGTGGTATGTGTTCATGGGAACAATACGAAATAAGTTATTGTTTTCACTAAGTTGTTTTCATTTTTATTAAATTCTGTTACAAAGATAAGTCAAAGTGGATATTTTTCTACAATAATACCCAGAGAACCATTTAGTAGGTTAAACTAAATAAGGGCTCTAAAAAATAAAATTCAGTTCCTAAAACTGACTTGAATTTAGTTACCTTATTTTTATACTAAATGTATCGTCGTACTATTCAAAGTAACCTAGCTTGACCAAATTGTTTTCATCGTCAAGGGTAAAACTCGGTGTGCATTGCTAAAATTTCATCGGTTTTGCTCTTCGTTTTCTGGACTAAACAGTCTTTTGGGTGAAGTATGTCGTTTTTTCAGTCGTTTCGATTTAATTCCAAAATTAAACCTTAGTCAATCCTTAATACTCTTTTCTCTATTTCTTTCGTCGTGGTAATTTTTTATCATAAGAAATTATCAAGTGTATCTTTGTTGATACTGGAAACATTTTTCCCACCGTTGCAAAATCTGCTTCCAGCTGTGTACGTTCGGGGTAACGCAAAATAAAAGGGAACCTTTCCCTTCATGAACCAAACACAGCGGCAGGGCAAGGGAAGGTGGGCAGCAGGAGGGTAGGACAGCAGTTGGAGCGTTTTAATACCAGCTTCGTCCAAAGGGAGCAGGGGCGTTTTTCCCTCATTCTGTTCTATTTTGACCCGGCCTGACCCCAGCGTGGGCCCCAAAAGAACAGAAGGGTCGCACTCTTCTACAGCCATCGCCCTCCCACCCCCTCTCTCTCTTTCTCTCTCTCTCTCCCCCCCAACGGCGGCAGGCACGGAAAAGGTCCAGCACAGGGCTCGACTAGCCACTTTGCTCCCACAGGCGGCGTCACCTAGCCCCCTCGGGTGCCGTAGCGTGGTGTTCGTGTGTCGACGTGTGGGTCTGTGTGGGTGCGTGGCGGTGGTGGTGGCGTGTCTGTGTGAGTGAGGACGCTGTAAAAAGCCTTCCCCCCCACTTTCATACCACTGGCATGACTTATAATTCATCTGCCTGCAAGGCTCCCCAACGAGATGCAGATTGGTCCAGCAGCGAGTTGTTGTTGCTGTTCTTGTTTGTGAGTGACGAGAGAGGATAGCAGCAGCAGCAGCATCGGAGGGGTGCAAGAAAGGAGAACAGAATATGAAGCTAATCTTTGGCTGGGTAGCAGGCGGCGGTGGAGGAGGGGACGGCGGCAGCGGCACGGGCCTAGAAGAGCGCCAATAGGGGACACAACAAGACAAACTCTTGCACTTCCCCGTTAGTTAGCAGTATAAATAGGAAAACGGAAATCGAATTAAGAAGGACTAGGGGAGCAAGGCAAGCTGCTCAGGGGGAGGAAGATGTGTCATTAGCGTCTCTCTCTCTCTCTCTCTCTCTCTCTCTCTCTCTCTCTCTCTCTCTCTAACTCTTGCTTACCCACCTCCACCCCTCAACCCTTCACTTTTAATCCCCCTTCCCCCTTCCACCCCGTCAGTCCGTCACCCCGTGTGTACATGACAGAGGATTCCCTCGCTCCTCGGGAGTGCTGTTGCCCCCAAGCAGGCGAGCGGGTGAGGAGCGAGCAAACGGGCGGGGAGCGAGCGAGCGGCACTTTTCTCAACTTGATTAAATTTAATTTAGTTGAAAAATCCTGGGACGTGGACGGGGCGCCGACGCCGCGGCCGCCTGGTTCCTTCCGAGCGCTCTTCCGTCTTGTGTAATTTTTTTTTTTTTGAATTTCTTATTATTTAATTGGCTAATCCGGGCGGACGCCGTCCGAATTAATTTTGAATGCGGCCTTTCTAGAGCGATGGGCCGCACGCCCGCTGACTCAGCTGCCGCCAAGACGAATGTGTAGCCGTCCCCAGAGCCATAGCCGTGTTCACTGGAATTTTTTGAAAAAAAAAAATCATTTACAAATTCAAAGACTTAGATACGAATCTTTTTCAAATAACATCGAGAATCATATCATTTACTTCGCTCCCAATACTAAATAGTTTCTAAAAACATGTGAATGGTACACGTGAGTATCTCTCTTGAATTCATTACCTTAATGCACTGCGTCTACTCGTGTGAGCGAGAGAGAGAGAGAGAGAGCGAGAAATAGAGATGTGGAGATGAGATGAAGTGCGATGGAGAGCTCGACTAGTGTGTGACGGCCCGGGAGGGACTGAGGGGGGAAGGAACGTTGCGTTTGATGTTTGCTGAAATGGGCCAAGTTTTTGTAGCTTTGCACTTCGGGGGTTCGAGTTTGTTGGTCTTCGCGTCGCGTCGTTGCTGCTGCGAAACGCTCGCTGCTCTCCACGACTTGAGAGTATGTTCGGGCGCACTTCTTTTGAATATGTAGCCTCCTCTGGTACCAAAGAAGACGAATTTCAAAGTCAGTTTTAGGTGAAAATGTGCTTTGCTGTGGGGTGTTTTCCTTTTGGCCCGCTCTCGGGAAAGTTGTATTCTTGCTATCTGTGTGGGCTCTGGTCGCTGCTAGCATTCCCGGGCCAGCTACATCTCTCTTTCTCTGTCGCCTCTCTCGCTCTCTCTCTCTCACTCGCTCCTCTCTACCCGCCGCACCCCCTCACTCACTCCTGCACCGGGCCCAGCGTCGCACACTTACGACGTCTGGAGATAACAAGATGGCCACACCTCTCTCTCTCCCCCCAGGCTGCCCACCCACTATCTCTCGCTCTTTTCGCTCTCTGTCTCACCCTTTTCGTCCTCTTGTGTGCTCCCCCCCTCCAACCCGCTCACTCTCTTCCCCCCCTCCCTCCCTTTCATTGTCGCTCAGTGGCGTCGCTCTGCCCTTAGCTTTTATTGCAATTGGGGCATTTGCGTGGCTTATCTGTCTAATCCTTGGGCGATCCAGTCGCGGGGCCACGACACACACTCACGGCGCGCGCGCGCACACACACACACACACACACACACACACACACACACACAAACGCACGCACGCACTCGCACACCCACACAGACACTTGGGCTACAGCGGGGCAGCTGAGGGAGGGAAGCCTCGGCCCAGGAAGATGTTGTTCTTATCCGGGGGATTTGTTCATGCGGCTTCGCTCCGTAGGGACGGACGATGTCGAGTGTGCTGTTCTCGCTCTACCTCTCCTCTCTCTCTCTCTTCCTGGCTCGCTTCTCCCCCCC
>NW_026267262.1:494232-495643 GCF_000697945.3 Frankliniella occidentalis | reverse complement strand
TAGGCCGCGGGAAAAGGGGGCGGTAAAGGTATGGCGGGAGAGGAGGGGAACGGAGGAGGGGAGAAGAGGGGATGTCCAAGTCACCCCCCCTCCCCCATCCGCACCGCCGCTTCCAATGGAGTCTCCCGACCGAGACGAGTGTGTTGTGTGCCGCATTGCGCGCCTCGAGCCCCGCCAGGTGGCGTGGCGGGGCGTGGCGGGGCGGGGCGGGGGCCTTCTTGACGCGTGGGTGCGTGCGGACCACTATACCGTGCCACACCAATCAGAGGCGCGCCTATCGAAATGTTCCGGCCCGCTGCGCTTAGGCCCTTCGGCTCCGGCGTAGAGGATTACACACTTGGCATTACAGGGTGGGAAGGGGGGATGGAGGGGGGCAGATCGGATTGTTGTGCGGATTGTGGGCAAGCGTGTTCAGATATCCTCTCCTCCTGTGCAGGGGACGGGGTTGGGGGGGGGGGATATATGTCGAGGGGAGCTGCTGCGGGTGAGCTGGCAAGTAGGCTATGAGAAATTAGTCGTCCGAGAGGGCAGCATATCGCAAAGTGCGCAACACAGGTGTAATGTGCTGGATAATAGTTGTCATTCACGAAATCTAATTAACTTACGTACTGGACGAATGTAAAAGTTTGTTAGTGTTATTTTTACTCCACGTCAACACGATGCGTCGTGGTTTAACTTTTCCTTGGTAAAGCGAGCGGGTTTGTTATTTTGACTGAGTTTGTGCACGTTGCATCACCTTGTTGTTTGCTGTTGTGGTATTTTTGTATTTACGTTTGTTGTTTTTTTTGCGAGTGGAATGGAGAGAGAATTCGTCTGCCTCGCTCGCGACATTGTTTTTACAATAAGAAACGCCCGAATGCTCGATCGACACCCCTCTGCTCCCTTGCTGCTCCCCGCCCGCCCCCTCGCCCCAATAAACATTCCATACATTTCAAAGGGGCATTTCCGACGGTGTACTGGCGGAGGTAACAGTGTCTCCGGAATGCGAGAGCCGCCCAGGGGTCCTTCGTTGGTGTTTGCTCATTGATGGTCGAGCTGGCTCTGGGCTGGGAACTCCTTGTCTGCGAGTGGCGCTCACGAGGGTGCCGCCCCTCGCCCCTCCTCTCTCTCTCTCTCTCTCTCTCTCTCTTTCTCGTACCCTCCGTGCGGTGCCCGCCCCGCCATTGCGGGCTCACATACCGACACATACACACAATAGACTGCCCTTCTAACAGCAGCAGCACCAGTTTACAACCAACGCACTCCCCTCTTGTTTTAATACAAAATTAGTCAAAATGAGTTCCGAAATTCTGGTCACGTTTTGGCGGGTGCGGTCAGCAGCGGAGTGGCAGGGTGCACAACGTGTGTGTTTGAGCAGGGGGCGACTGGGGCAGCTCTGCCTCAGAGAGGGAGAGAAGAGGGGGGAGGGGGG
>NW_026267262.1:488518-489012 GCF_000697945.3 Frankliniella occidentalis | reverse complement strand
CCCCCCCCCACCTCCCGTCTCATCCTGCCCCTCTTGCTATGGTTTGCTCTTCTTGCCTCGAGATAATTAAAGTTTTGCGTCGCGCTATGGCCGAAAAATTTGTGGGACTTAATGCGGTGTGAAAGTGCCGCCGCGCCTCCTCTGCGTCGCCCCCGTGCGAGTCCGCCACGCTCCGCCACGCTCCGCCACGCCACGCCCAGCCACGCCCCGGGGAACTAAATTTAGCAGAAAGAGACGATGAATTAACAGTCGTAGTAGCTGCAGCGCAGCGGAAGCACCATGCCCGCGCTTTCGTAACGAACACTCATTTATAATTGGCTTTCACTTGTACATTTTAACTTAAATCTCTGATTTTAAAAGGAAGGTATATGGTAGTATTTTTCGGTTTTCTAGTATAACTTACATTGCAAGCTGTTTGAGTTTGATTAATTTTGTAGCTTGTAAATTGTTGTCATTTGCCGGTCTTTAGGCTTGTACATCCCACCTGCCCCCCC
>NW_026267262.1:486727-488081 GCF_000697945.3 Frankliniella occidentalis | reverse complement strand
CTCTCCCCCCTCCCCCCTCTCTCTCTCTCTCCCTCTCGTACGACAAAACCATGGGAAACAGTAACAACGCATCATTTCCGTTATCGGGGCGCCGCAAAATTCGAGTGGAAAATTACGCGCCGATGGGATTGTGATCCCCCCACCCCTTCCGTTCTGTCTCTGCGGGGATGATCCCTATGTTAGGCCCCTTTCGGGCTGTTTGGGCCAGTTTAGGCCTCTTGAGTTGCGTATTGCGGCTTCCCATCCGCATCAGTGTCAAGACCCATGACGGGCACGACTTCTCCAACCACACGCCTTAAGGGCGGGCTCGACCGCGAGTATGTAGCTACTCTAGCGGGCGCCGTGGAACCGCTTCACGGGCGCAACCACTCGCGCTGGTAACGCATCAGCTGCGGGCTAAAGGAGAGCCAAACATCCACGCGGGTAACGCGTCCGCTGCGGGTAATGGCAACCGTGGTAACCGCTTCACTGGCAGGCCTCGCCGCGCGGGTAACGCATCCGCTGCGGGGCTGTACTGACCGTGGTTACCGCTCACAGGCCGGGCTCACCGCGCTGGTAACGCATCAGCTGCGGGCCCCTAGGAACCGCACACCGGACCGGCAGAGCCTGGTCGGCGGGTTTATACTGGACGTTGGAAAGAGAAGTCAGGAGGTACAATTGCTTACAGTGTATTGCACTTAAGGTACAAGAGACGGCCTGCTCCTTCCTACGATGCGTACTGCTCTAGTCGAGTCGCCAGACTGAGATGCCGACCTGGCGCGCAGCCCCTTTTTATAGTTGCGGGCACCCTCCTCCACCGGAGGTGGCCCGCGTGGGTGCATTTCTGGATCCGCGTCCAGAAGGTTCGAGACGCTTCCATTGCGTCACGTCAAGGGGTTCCGGTGCGACGCGGCGCGGCCGGGCCGAGGCCCGACCGGCCGGCCAGCACCCGAACCGGCCGCCGAGCTCGGCTCAGCGGCTTCACCCGAGGGCTGCTGCCAGGCAGGCGCGCGCGCGCGTAAGGCGGCGCGGAATTCAAAGCTAACCTAACTATGTAGAGACTGGATTTGAGTGAATTTAGAATTGTATTGAAATATCGAACGAACTAGGTCTCTACAATCAGTAAAAAAACAAAACAAAAATAATTCAAATAAAATGCCGATGTATTTCGACAGCAGCCGTGCAACGTTTTTAAATCACGTTGCTTGCAGCCAAAATATATCAAGTCGTTGTTTTTTTTTTAGACAGTCCCTTGTGGTCTGTCTCTACCCGAAGGTAAAAGTTATCAGTTTTGATAAAGATGGCCGATTAACCCGATTAACGTTCCAGTTATGATAAGCCGATTGACGTTGATCAAGTTCTAGTTCCCCGTTAG
>NW_026267262.1:481066-483557 GCF_000697945.3 Frankliniella occidentalis | reverse complement strand
CTCCCCCCTTGCCCCGCTCGGCCGACACGTTCGGTCGTTGAGGTGACCCGTAAGAGCCCCGGCACTGCAGTCCAAACGTCCTTGTTTGGTTTCTATTGCGAATGCCTACTCGTTACGGCGGAATGTCCGCGTCCCTCTTTTTCTCCGCCCACCTCTCCCTCCCTTGCAGCTCACACTTCTGAGAACTCTTGGAGCATTCTGAGAACGTCAGCCCCCCTCTCTCCTCCCCCCTTACCCTCACCCCATCTGGTCGATTCTGGACGAAGTACCTTCCGCCTGCCGTGCTGCTAGGGCTGTGCAATTTCGAGCTTTCGATGTCGGCGCTCGATATCGACCATCGACTCGATGCATATCGAGCAATATTAACACTCCATTTTTGAGACACATTCGTCGCACGATTTGAAGATATACTTTCGTGTTGGTATGCCCTCAATTTCGATGTCAATTTATCGCTTTTTCGAGATTTTCATACATCGAGATGTATTAAGATATCGCTGGGCACAGCCCTACTGAGGGCCGCCGGCGCGGTCCAGCAACAACAACAACAGCGGGCCGAGGAGCGCGCGGCGTTGCGAGGAGGTGTTTGAATTTATCACGTACAAGGTTCGCGTCGAGCGGCCCGGCGCGGCGCGGTGGGACAAAAGTAAATAAAATTAAGGACGAGAAAGGGTGGGGTACAAGAAAAGGAAGGATAAGCGAGCTGGTTTGCGCGCCGAGTACCGGGAGCAGCAGCAGCAGCAGCAGCGACGTTGTTGCAAAACCCGGCTCGGAATTTGTCTGCTTTGCACGATATGCACGCGTCCACACACTACTGGCCTTGCCTTTGGGGCACAATAACGGCGGCGCCTTGCGCAAAAAGGTGATTCGCAGCATCTCATTTTTTTATTTTTTTTTGTTTTGGTCGTGGTTTTATGGTACAACCTTTTAAAGAACTTTGGGACTCGTCCTGTGTTGATTGTAAAGCCTGGTCAAGCAAACGACGAAAGAGAGAGAGAGAAACTTTGGAGACCCCAACAGGCCGTCCCTCAGATAAGAGAGAGAAAAATGGAGGAAGAGAGAGAGAGAGTTGATGGGGCGAAGCGGAGGCGCCTCATGACGGCCCCGTTAATGAAGCTGCGTGCAACTTCAGGGGTGTCGTTGTTTGCCCTCCTGACTCCCCTGCCCCCTCCCCCCCTTTCCTTTTCTTTCGTCGCCGTCCTGCTCCCCGTCGTCGTCGTCCCTGCCCCGCCCCGCGCCCGCGCCAGCCGCCGCGCTGGCCGTCCGCTTTAATCGCGCGCGGCGGCCCCCGTCCCCCGTGTTTGGCCAGGGCCAGGGATAGGCCGCGGGAAAAGGGGGCGGTAAAGGTATGGCGGGAGAGGAGGGGAACGGAGGAGGGGAGAAGAGGGGATGTCCAAGTCACCCCCCCTCCCCTCCCCTACGCCCCCTCTAATTGAGCGCGTGCGGCTGGGCCAGTCTGGAAGCACTGGTGGCGGCGCGGTCAGGGGGGGAGCAGGAGAAATGGATGGGGGAGAGGGGGGGGGGGGGGTCTTACTTAGTGCCCTTGCCGTGGTTCCGTTTGAAGTTCCAGGGCCACGCCACGTTGGTTCAGGGGGGCCCCCACCTTCCTGCTCCCGCTGCTCCTGCACCCCTCCCTGCCTCTCTCTCTCCCTCTCTCTCTCCCTCTCTCTCTCCCTCTCTCTCTCCCTCCCTCTCCCTCCCTCTCTCTATCTCTCTCCCAACCTCTCTCTCTGTCTCTCAGTTCACCTCGCTTCTCAGGACCCCCCCGTGATCTGCTACAGGCTGGTGACCGACCGTGTTAGCGCCGCACGGGCGTCGTCGAGTCCACCACTCTCTCTTTCTCTCTCGCCCTCCCTCTCCCTCTCTATCACTCTCACTCTCCCTCCTGCTGGCGATAGACATGTGTACCCTGTGGTAACGGGGATTCCCAAATACATTACTAACATTATTAATGCGCCCCCTCCCCCTTTTCCCCCAAAACTTTGTCAGAAAGTTTCGAATGATTCAATGATATTCGTTTTGGTTTTGTGTTTTGTGTGTGAAAATAAGCCGCGTCGTTCCTCTGTCCTCTTTTCCGTCCTTGCGTGATTCTTTTCACAGAAATCATCTCACCCCCCCCCCTCCTCAATGCACATCCCTCCCTGGTGTCCTCTCTGTTGTCGTTGCTGTCGCGCCGCTTTCGAAAGGCGCGCGCTAGGGAGGAAACATGCGCCTGCTGATTAGACGCGACGTTGCGAAGAATTGTAGAGACCCCCCCTCCCCACCCCCCGCTCCTCCTCCGCACCCCCTTCCCTTCCCTCTCCCCTCGCCTCGTCCGCCCGCTGCTCTCCGGGGGGGGTGGGGGGTATTTTTTGGATTATTCGTCATCCTCGAAGACGCCATCTCGTGTCTCTCCCTCTCTTTCCCTCTCTCTCCCTCTGTCCCTGTCTCTCTCCCTCTCTCTCCCTCTCTCTCCCTCTCTCTCCCTCTCTCCCTCTCTCTCTCTCTCTCTCTC
>NW_026267262.1:479746-480983 GCF_000697945.3 Frankliniella occidentalis | reverse complement strand
CTCTCTCCCTCTCTCTCTCTCTCTCTCTCTCTCTCTCTCTCTCTCTCTCTCCTACCCGCTCGGTGCTCGTGGTGCTTCGTATGCGCGCACGGGCCCGGGGGCCTTCCGCGTGGCCGGGCGGACGCAGGAAGCGCTGGTCGTGAGCCGGTCGTGACGGCCTGTCACTCTCCCAGAGACTCTCTCCCCGGCGGAGCGCGGGCGAGCGAAATGCAAATATGCGATGCACGGGCTCGCGCTTGGCTCTCCCGCCTGTCGTGGAGGAGTGGGGGCGAGGAGCGAGCGGTCCAACGTTGTCCCCGCTGACCAAGATCACGGCGAGTAGGCGGTACAGTCCACGAAGAACGGGGTCCCAGAGGGGTACGAACAGGTTCACCGCCGACCCGACCGGATGGGATGGGAAGAAGTGTCCTCGACAGGTACACATGGCACGCGCGTATGTGTGTGTGTGTATGCTGTATATGTATGTGTGAGTGAGTTGCCTTTGACGCCCCATAAAATGCGGGTCGTCAAACTCGCGCGATCTGACTTTTAAGTCCGCCGATGCGGCGAACACGCGAGCTCGTAGTGCGATGCGCTATGCGGTGCGGAGAACCTCGAGAGGGGGAGAGTGACGGAGAGGTGGAAGATCATGCGCACTCTCTCTCACTTTCGCCTATGAAGTGCACGTTTCCTGGGGTGTTTTATTTTAACTAAGAGGGGGGGGGGCGGATTACTCTAAAATGCGCGGAGACATGTGTGGAAGGATAGTCAAAAATTTATATTTTAAAATTTGAATATTTTGGTTCTTGCAACCACTGGAAAAACAAAGGTGCTAAGTCTTACCTTTAAAAGTTACTAAGCGTTTAGTGGTACTAAAACTGCCATTGGCACCCATTTTAGCAGCTTTTGGGCTGTTTAGTGCCTTGTTTAGTGTCTTTGGAAAGCACTAAATTGAAAATGTGTTTAGCGGCCCACGTAAGGCACGACTTAGTACCTTTGTTACACCAAAAATTGACTCCGTGCACACATCGAAGAAACGTGATATTTTAGCGTCTGTGGAAAAAATTATGCTGTGCGAATTTCACAGGGCTCCTCTATTTATTCGCTCGGATGGATTCTCGCGGGGTGGGGGCGCGGGCGGGGCGGCGGGGCCCTTGCAGAGGTTGTTCACAGCGACGGCGTGGACCGCATCGTGATCTGCTGAGACACCAGCCAACGAGCGCGCGTAGGCAGAGGCGTGGCGGGGCGAGGTGTGGCG
>NW_026267262.1:476538-479141 GCF_000697945.3 Frankliniella occidentalis | reverse complement strand
TCTCTCTCTCTCTCTCTCTCTCCCTCTCTCTCTCTCTCTCTCTCTCTCCCCCTCTCTCTCTTGCATGTTAATTACAAAGGTCTCGCCGTAATCTTTATCCCCTCTTCTGCACACTAATTTGTCCCGAGCCGTCCGAGCGTCGCGCGCGTCACGCTTCCGTAGCGACGCCAAAGCCACGGCGCGCCGGCAATTATGAAAGAGCGACAGAGGGAGAGAGAGAGAGAGAGAGAGAGAGAGAGAGCGACAGAGGGAGAGAGAGAGAAGGGGGAAAAGGGGGGGGGGGGGCAAAAGCCAACTACTTCCACGTGACTCTTCCCGCCAGGGGAATGAGCGACGTTACATCTTCATTAGGGTTTGGCGCTCGGAAGATCAGACGCACACACGCGACCAAGAGATGCTCACTATTTATTACAAGTCGCGGTATTTTTGTTTTTGTTGGCTCCTTTTTTATCGCCGCGTGCGTTAAAAAAGCAATATCGTCGATTTTCTTTCAAATATTTTTTTTTAAAATAAATGTTTTGTTTATTGCTTTTTATCCGCTCCCTTCGCCTTATTCGTTTTTCGATTGGTCCCGCCACGCCGCTTTTGAAAGTGTTTGGCGCGCGGGAGGGGAAAAAATCAAACATTTAAAAAAAAACAGCGAGTCTAATACGCCTTCGATTACTTGTTCTGTCAGCGAGGCTCCGCGGTGCGTGAGGGATGAGGAACTGGGCGGCTCTGCCACGCCGCGCCCCGCCCCTCCCCGCCCTTTACCTTCCCCAACCCCGCCATCCGGCTAATCACGGATGCGTCTTAATGACACGACATCCCTGATGAAACATCTTCGCGGAGGGGCGAGATGAGAGATTCTTAAAAAAAACGAGGAAGGAAATTAGTAGTATAGGAGTGGGGGAAAATCGGCACGCTGAGGCCCGGCGGGGGGCGCCCGCAGGGTAGGCAGTGCGAGGCCACGGATGCTGGGCGGGTCGGCCTACCCCCGACTGGTCCAGGCGCCCCGAGTTGCGCCGTAGCTTTACTACTTTACAACTATAATTCTAATGTGTATCAACGGATCGCCGTTAAAAAATAAAAATAAAAAAAAACATCATGAAGAACAGAATCGAGTGCGAGAGAGAGAGGGAAGAGAGGGGAAAGACGTGGTAGGGGAGTCAGTCACCTCACGCTCACCCCAAACGCTCTAAGGGGGAGGATTAAAAATATTCCCTCCGTTTTTGGCAAGCGTCTCGCTTGCAGGGGTTGCATCACCAACCACCCTCGGCTGTCTTTCTCTCTCCCCCGTCTCTCTCTCTCATTTATTTGTTTACTTTATCTTTTTTTTTTCTCTCCACCCCTCCTCCTCGGGTGGTGGTGTATCTTCCTTCCGGGACGTCATTAAAGACAGAGGTGGGGGGTCCGTATTATTCACGAAACATTGACTCGGCTTCGGTTGTTATTTGCAAGCAGCGCAGCCATAGCAGGCGGCGGCCCCTGTTCTCCGGAACCAGAGAGAGAGAGAGAGGCCAGTCTGCTTGCCGCTCTAACATGGGGGAATGTCATGTTCCTGGAGGGCGTTATCGGTCGCCATGCTCCAGTGTCGCTGCTGTGCTGCTCCGCTCTGCTGTGCTCGGTCGAGCGCGTCCAAAGACTGCTGTTCGGTTTGGGGTGAGCGGGCCTGCTGCGCGGCGCCTGAGGCGCTCCCCCGGACAGGAGGTGGGGTGTCGTCTTGCTGCTGCTGCTGTGCGACACGAAAGAGGGAAGCGTCAAATTTATCGCGTTTTTCGCTTGTTTGGGCTTTTATACAGATCCACTTTACATACTTTCCGTTTCTTTTTCACAAAAAAAATACCCTTTAAGTGTTTCAGAATGGCCAGATTTTTACACCGGTATGTTCTTGCCATGTTGCAACGTGCGAGTTGCCGCGTGTTCCTCCCTTCCTCCGGTTCTGTAACGCCGCGGTGGACCGCACCTTTGCAGGGGTTGTTGTTTTCACCGATATAACGGAGAACCCAACGGTGGTGTATCGGCAGACACGCGCCTCGGGGAGTGGCTGCGGTGTGGTGCCGGGGCGAGGCGAGGCCGTGCACTTGTTGTGGTGGTGCAGGTTCATCCGACCACATTCTCCCCTTCACTCCCCCCCCCGGTGGGGTGGGGCGTTGTTTTGTGCTGACGCCCTGAGCGCCCCCAAGCTCATCCACCCCTCTCGCGCCTGCTTGGCCTGCGGAAGGAAGGCCGCAATATTTCCTCAGTTTTACGAGCAGTAAAGGGCCGCGAGTGTATTGGCGTGGAAGGGGCGCGGTACACACACGGGAGGGCGCGGCGTAGTGTGAGGTGCGAGCCGGCGGGGAGGAGGCATACGAGCTATACGAGCCTATGAGGCACACAAGACGCTGAGTCAATGAGGTACGAGCGCCCTTTTGAGCAACGTAATGTGAGGTGCGATAGGCAAAGATGTGAGACTGTGAGCTTAACTGAACAACCCCCGCGAGTTTCGACGGCGATGCGGGTGGGTCGGACGAGACGACGCCGCCGACTCGTGCCGGAATTTTTGCTCACCAGAAGACACAGCCGATTATGAGACGACGCCCAACCGCTTCACGTTGCGTATAGTTGTTTTTTTCTTAACC
>NW_026267262.1:472626-476488 GCF_000697945.3 Frankliniella occidentalis | reverse complement strand
ACACACACACACACACACATTTCACGTACACAGAAGAACAATCCATTTCAAGAGCATTTTGTTTGGTCGCTGAAGAGAATCAGTGCTACATTCCCATAGTTTTGTGTGTTTTTTTCATCTTTTTCACAAAATTACATTTGAATAATCTATGCGATGTGCGTGCGGGTCCACGTTCCAAAATATTTGACGTTTTTTTTTAAAATCTTTTTTGACGATGAGATGATAAGACGTGCACTACTGCTCGCCGTGTGCGCCGCCTTCTCCCCCTCCCTTCCCGCTCCGCTCGGGCCTCATGCAGGGGCCGCTTCCACCCCTTAGGGCCTCCAGGCCTGGAGGGAGCCATTACAGCAGTCCGTCACCCTTTGGGGAGGGCGGAGGGCTGGCCCTCGAGCTGGCCCTGTTGGCCTGCAGTTTAATGGAGTGTTGGCCCTGCAAGCGCGCCCCTGGAAAAGAAGTGAAACGGCCGGAGCGGGGCGTGGCGGGGCGCGGCGGGGGCGTGTGGGGTGCACGGCGATGTGGCGGCTGATCGCGTAGAAACCGCAGTGAAGGGGGGCGGTGGCTGCGGGGGCGGGCGGCTGCAGGGCAATTCGGGGTGAGTGGCCAGCAGTATAACAAAGCACAATGCGTTTATTTATAGACCCCGCCAGCACACACAGGCCAGTCAGGGCGGGAGAGGAAGGATACATTGCTCAATTCTTCTCTCCCCTCCCCCCTTTTCTGGAATTTTTATTTCTCTGATATTAAATGAAAAACAAATTTCGCTCATGTTAATCTTGTTTTTCCCCTTGGTCTTCGCTGGTGGCGTCAGTGGCGTGCCATGCGATGAATGTGGCAGGGAGTCGACAGCTACATCAGTGCTGCTGCCCATCTCATTTTTCAGTCGGCGTGATTAAAACAGCCGATAAATTATTTTTTGAACGAACATACATTCAGCAGTTATGACGCGGGACGTGGGCCTGACTTTGCGTGCTTCCTTGTGGTAGTTTGTACTAAACAAATAAGGCAATTTCCTCCACGAATTTATTACCTTGTTTTTGACCTCTAAAAGTTCAGAGGCAAGGCAGGGTAAACTAGCCCTGACCGACCGCTCAAGCCGAGCTCCTCTTGTGTAAAGCACGGATTTTTACCGCAAGGAGCGCAGTGTGTGTCAGAGAGAGAGAGAGAGAGATAGAGAGAGAGGGGGGGGGGGGTCTCTCTCTCTCTCTCCTGCCACGTGCCCCTGCCGGTCCGCCGGCTGGCTGACAGGGCGTGGGCTGCAGTAGACAGGGCAGCGTTTGGCATCAGGAGGAAATCGAGTCGGTATAAAGGTCGCCGCGGTGGGGGTCGGTCTGGGCTGGGGGAGCCCTGTAACTGGCGGGGTGGGGTGACTGGTGAGGTGCATTCTCATGGTGATGCGCGGCGCAGGCAGGCTCCCGCGTCCTGGCGGCGGCCTCACGCGTCCGGGCGGCCGAGCGGCCGAGCGGCAGGCACGGCTGAAGGGACGTCCGTCGGCCTGCTGCCCTGCTGTCGCCTGCTCTCGTCCGTCCCCATGGGGTGCATGCTGCAGGCGCCGCGCGCGCCGATTGAAATCAGCGCGGAAGAAATTGTGAGAAACTCGGGGGGCATTTGGAATGTTTGTAATCCATTGCGTTAGAGGGAAATATTGCTCTTTCGCTTTTGTCGTGCTGTATGTGAGTCTTTGGCGGTGTTCGAAGGCGCCCAGCGCCATCGGCGTTCCCTTCCTCCGGATTCATTCAATTTGGTGGGGACAGGTGCTGTGTGAGGGTGGCGGCCGACTGCACCCCCCAACGGTCCAGCACGGTGGCGTCAATAGCCCATAATTCGCTCGGTTCCCCCCTCCTCATCCCTCACCCCCTCCCCCTTCCAGTGGGCTTATCTCCTGCTGCTCGGACCTTGAGATAAATAAGCCTATTTTCCGCCCCTCGCCCGAGAGAGAGAGAGAGAGAGAGAGAGAGAGAGAGAAAAAGAGGGAGAGAAAGGCAAGGGGCAAGCCGGCCGGGCCTACTTCCTCGCCGGGGGGCGTGGCAGGGCGCGGCGGGGCGGGGGTGGGCCGCGAGCTCATCAGGGGAAGTACCAAGGCATCAAGGAAACGAGGGAAATGAGTGGATCACTGATTCGCTGCTGCGGCGCTGTTGTCCCCCTCCCCCTCCCCTCCCCTTCTCCGCCGACGCTAGTTAGTCCTGTCCCGCCGGGCGTGCTCTCGCCGCGCTGTCGGCGGCGTCCTCGTCATCAGGACCAGGTGGGAGGAGGAAGGGACACTTCCTCTTAGACGGTAGACTCCGGCTCCCGCCGTGGCGCGTGGGCGGGGCACGGGAAAGTGGTGCTAAATAATATTTTCGATGCGACTTGGTCAAGTTTGTCACTTTTCCTCGACACGCTGGGACAAATAATGTGCAAGATCAAAAAAACGGTAGACGCATTTTTGTTTTAATTATTATTTTGTTTTTCCTTTTTGCTGCAGGGAAAATCGGCATTTACGATATACGTTTACCTTTGTTGTAAACGTTCGTAAGCTTAGCTTTTTTTTTCGAGGGAGAGGCGGTTGAGTTGGAGCTACATTTTGGCAGCGTAGGGTGGAACGTACAGGAGGACGCTCCGCCCCGACCAGCGGTAGACGAGGAGAGGTAGGACACATCATAGGGATTTCCGTCTCATCACGTAAAAGGGCCGCTGATTAAATGGAAGGATGGGGGGATCGGAGTGGCTCGTCGGATAAGGTCAGGCCCAGGGTACAGAGCAATGTCAACAGCCGAGTATTCTTTTTTCGGTTTTTCTCCCCTATTGAAGGGATCAAATGATGATATGTGGGACATTTGTTGGAAAAAAATCAGCGTTTGCGTTTTTGCGGCAAGTGTAAGACTTCAAGAGATGACATTCCTCTAACATTTTGGCTGGCGCTGTAGTTTCTCTTTCGCAGAATGAAACATACGGTGCTCCTGGTGTGGACAGGCGCAGACCACTTCTTGGAGACCGCACTGCGAATATAGCGCTTGCCTGCGACAGAAGGATCAAATCTTGTTTTTCGCCCTGTGGAGGCGGGAATTTGTGCACGAGTCCCGATCACCCCTGCCCCGGTAGTTCTCCCCCTCCCTGTGCAAACACATGGGCCTGCGACTGTCGTCCCCTCCGGCCGAGCCGGTTCGAGCCCAGCAGGCCGGCAGGTTCAAGGGTCGGGGCGGGGCGGGAGGAGGTGTGTGCGAGCCGTGTGAGGCAGGGGCGCACTGGGCGGCAGACAGCCTGTAGGTGGAATGACCCTGCTCGCCACTGACACTGGCGATGGACAGAGACTACATACTTTTGTGTTAAAACACACACACACACACACACATTTCACGTACACAGAAGAACAATCCATTTCAAGAGCATTTTGTTTGGTCGCTGAAGAGAATCAGTGCTACATTCCCATAGTTTTGTGTGTTTTTTTCATCTTTTTCACAAAATTACATTTGAATAATCTATGCGATGTGCGTGCGGGTCCACGTTCCAAAATATTTGACGTTTTTTTTTAAAATCTTTTTTGACGATGAGATGATAAGACGTGCACTACTGCTCGCCGTGTGCGCCGCCTTCTCCCCCTCCCTTCCCGCTCCGCTCGGGCCTCATGCAGGGGCCGCTTCCACCCCTTAGGGCCTCCAGGCCTGGAGGGAGCCATTACAGCAGTCCGTCACCCTTTGGGGAGGGCGGAGGGCTGGCCCTCGAGCTGGCCCTGTTGGCCTGCAGTTTAATGGAGTGTTGGCCCTGCAAGCGCGCCCCTGGAAAAGAAGTGAAACGGCCGGAGCGGGGCGTGGCGGGGCGCGGCGGGGGCGTGTGGGGTGCACGGCGATGTGGCGGCTGATCGCGTAGAAACCGCAGTGAAGGGGGG
>NW_026267262.1:470260-471686 GCF_000697945.3 Frankliniella occidentalis | reverse complement strand
CTCTCTCTCTCTCTCTCTCTCTCTCTCTCTCTCAGCCCTTCTCTCTCACTCTTCCACCATCTCCCCTTTTGTCTGGTAGGTCCCCAGAAGTCCCTTGGGAAACCCCGCGGGGCTCCCAAAGGACAGAGAGGAGAGGAGAGAGCGAGGCCCGCCATTGTGTGCGTGTGCTGGTACTAGCACGTGCACGTACTGTATTCTAGATCACACAGTCCACCGATTGTGTATCTGGATGGGGCAGTGTAAGAGGACAGATTTAGCACTCGCACTGCACATCACTGGCATTCTGCAATATGCAACTGCATTCATATGACATGACAGCTCAGCTGTTATTGTTTTGAATAATTTTATTCTTCTTATCAAATGTAAATATGATAATTCGAACTGAGGAACTTATGCATCATGGTTTTTTGTTAGTTTTTCCTTTCAGTCGCAAAAAATAATAGTATTTTGCCATTTTGGGATTTGCAGCTTGAGAACTGGGGGTGAGTAGAGTACTCTCAGACCTGTACTGATTTATTTATTAGTAGTTATAAAGGTTTATGCAGCAGGATTACTGACTAATTTGTTACTTATTCTGGATATCGTTGTAAGTAGCTCACTGATAAAAGAAAAAATTGTCAGTAATTAATAAAGAAATTATTTCGTATTACTGATGAAAGCAGTTGTCAGTAGCTTATTAAGGTTTTTGCGCAGCAGGAATACTGACAAAACGTGAAAAAAATCAGTAACAGGATGAGAGTGAGACAGGCACTAAAAATGCCCCCCAAAGGTGCTCGATATGTATCATTTCTTTTAGCAATATGTATGGGAGACAATGAGGAGGGGAGGGTTGGGGGGTTTGGGGCTCTTTTACCATCTGACAGAAACAGTCTTGGGTACTGTCAAAAATTCAACCCGCAAGTTTCATCAATGTCGAACAGTAATTTGAATATTTTTCGACTAACTTGGAAATGATACCACTCGGACTCGGATCACTTTAATTAAATTCCCTCAATTAAACTCCTTCCAATAGTGATTTCAGGTGCGTGCACACGGCCGCCACACGCTTGCCTAGTAGTAGTGCTCCTCCATACAAGGTGCTGCCGCCCCCGCACCCAGGCCATTATGTAGTGGCGGGGCGGGGCGCCGCGACAGGGAGGTAGAGGTGCTCTCTGCTAATAAGCGGCTGCTTTATCGGCAGCCGATGCGCTCTGCGAATAGTAGCGCCGCCTCACAGCCGTGCGCTCCTCATTAGTGGCAGCCAGCGGGGCGCAACAGAGAGAGAGAGAGAGAGAGAGAGAGAGAGAGAGAGAGAGAGAGAGAGAGCGAGCGGGGGGAGATGTCGTCACGCGCAAGAAAAGTCAAACCTCATTACCACGCGACCAGAAAGGGAAAGCACTACATGGCGACTGAGGATGCTGCGGCCCACCCCGCCCCTCCTCACCTC
>NW_026267262.1:459723-462480 GCF_000697945.3 Frankliniella occidentalis | reverse complement strand
CGAATTTTTCGCGAGTTGTCGCGAGTTGCCGCGAGTATCTTGCGAGTATTTTTCCTCGTGTACAACGAGTTGACGAGCGGGGGACCCCTCGCGTGTAGCCGCACCGGGACCGCGGGGAAAGAGAAGAGGAAGGAGGGATAGGGGGGAGGGAGGCTGGCGCTTCATTTGTCACGCCGTTCTGTCTGTCTGTCACCCCCTCGGCCCGTCCGTCGGCCCGCCCCCGTGTACGTCGACTCCATCCATCTCTCCGAGTCCTCCATCTCTCTCTTTCTCTGCTGCGTGTCGTGTCCCTTTCTCTCCCTCTCTCGCCCTCCCTATCTGCCTAACTCTCTCACACGCACTACCCCACTGTTTCCCCGCCTCCCACCCGCACATTTCGCCTCGCCTTCGTCATATTGGCTCTGCAAGTTAACCAGAGGCAAAATAATTATAATTCTGATTGGAGCTGAGGGCGAAGGAGTCGGAGAGGTTGGGGGGGGGGGGGGGGGGGGGGGGGGGGGGGGGGGGGGGGGGGGGGGGGGGGGGGGGCGACGGTGCTGCACAGCTTTGCGACCCACCCTTGTTTGCCGCGAATGAAATAGTCATTGGGGGATTACTGGAATGGGGCTCTTTGGAGCGCCTGAACGGCACTCTGCAGCAGCTCCAAAGACTTAACGGGCGTATGCGTATGCACACAGACACACCCACACCCACACACCAGCGGCGAGGACGAGAAATTGTTTAAGAACAAGATAAATATAACATCGCATGAATGTATTTGTTTTTCCAGCGGGAACTATAGTACCTTACCCCACCTTACCCCACCTCGCCCCACCCCGCCTCGGCCCGCCACGCCACGTTGCGGAATAAATAAGCATGAGACTGTGTGTCGCGTTGCGCGGTGAGGAGGCGAACGTCACGTCACGTCTGCACCAGGCTAAGAGAATTGGGGAGAGGGAGTGGGGCTGTACAGAGAGAGAGAGAGAGAGAGAGAGAGAGAGAGAGAGAGGTGGAGGGGGAGAGAGACAGCCAGACATGACGGGTAAGAAAGGGTGGCGGAAGGCGCTGCGCATGGTTCCGGGAGTGTCACCATCCGTTCGCCCCACTGCGCGCAGATATGCGTGATGAAGGCGGCCGAGGCCGTCAATGGGAAGAAGAGAGATAGATATTGCGGTGTGCAGAGAGAGAGAGAATGGCAGTTCTGGCGGCAATAGGATCCAGGCATAGTAGAGACTTCGATGCATTATTTTTATTTTTGGAAAAACGGTCCTGTTTTTATCTGAAGCTTATTACACACTAAATGACCATGGATATTTTTGTAACTGCCTATGGAGGATTTTAAAAAGAACGAAGCTAGATACATATTGGACTGCTCAATTGTGTGTTGTTAGTTACAAGTAGAAACTAACGACCCACAAAAATGTTACTTATTAGTTATTTTTAAAAACGTCCATAGGTAGTAACAAAAAATGTCTTTGGTCGCATCTAGAATGAGACACAATACCTTGATGCCATACAAATTACCGGCGCATTTTCGTTGTTGCCATATTCAAAAATTTGTGACGCAAATGTTTGACATCGCCCTTTGCTTGTTTTGTTGCAGGTGGCCGGCCCCCCGGGTGGGGGCGATGTCTGGGCCCGAGGACTGTGACTGCCCGGGCCCGCCGCTACCTCCGCCACCGCTCTTCGACCTCCCCCCTCCTCCCCGCCCCCCTTTCTTGCAGGCCGAGCCCTGCTCAGACCAGCCCCTTAAGGACATCGAAACGTGCGACGCCCTGCCTGTAAGTCTCAACATTTTATTTGCCTTTCAATTTTACTTAAACTTGTTTCTATTTTATTTTTAATTGAAACCCGAAAGTACGGCGCGCACCTTTCGCTTTCGCCCTGATTGCGATGACAGCAATATAAACGCCAATTGCTTTGGGGTGCGGAACGAAGTCTGAGGACGAGAAGCAAAGCACCAAACAAAAACCTAAAAATAAAAGCAGAGGGAAAAGTTTTAGTGGGAACAGGAGAAAAGGGGAGGGAGGAGATGAACAGGGCAAGAGAGCGAGACGGATCATAAGACGTGGTGACCGTGTGGGTGTGTGCAAGAGAGGGGGGAAAAGAGAAGGGAGGAAGAAGAAAAGAGAGGTCCACGAGTAGACAAAAGATGGGGAAGGAGCTCTTGAGGGTTTAGAAGAGATTCTTTAGGCGGAGCTGCTGGCTGGGGTCCCGAAGGGTCCCCGCCGAGGCTGGGCCGCCCCCGCCCCCGGGGCACGGTCGCCCCATTGAGGGAGCGCCCGGTAGGTAGGCAACCGTGACCGGCGGCGGCGCGCAGCTGTGTGTTGCGGGTTTGCCGGGGTGCACGGGAGCGGGTCCAGACGCTGGAGCGCGAGGCCTGAAAGGGATGCTGTGCGGGAGGGGAGCACGGCGGGCGGAGCAGGATGCGGCGAGGTAGTGAGTGAGAGGGGCTTTTCGGCCTAGAGTGACTGTAGTGGGAAGAGCGTGGAGGCTCGCGGTGGTGCGAGCAGAGAGAGAGAGAGAGAGAGAGAGAGAGAGAGAGAGAGAGAGAGAGGTGAGGTGCTCCTTGAGATGCAGCGCACGCACTTGTCCGAGCATGGCATATCCCCGCGGCGGCCCCTCCCTCCCCCTCTCTCTTCTCTGCCCGCAGCCCCCGCTCCGTTCCGCCGACCGGATTTAATCCGGAGTAGTCGGGGGAATATTTGATTAGGCCGCCAGTAGACTATTGTGATCTGTTTGTTGTTCAAATCCGGGGGAAGGAGGAGAGAGAGAGAG
>NW_026267262.1:452002-454933 GCF_000697945.3 Frankliniella occidentalis | reverse complement strand
CATTGATTCTCTCTCCGTAATGGTTTCCCTCCTCGCGCGTTCGCGTTTGCGTTTATGTTGGATCTGGTTGCTAGCTGGAACGCAGTCCAAAAAAAGAAAAGTTGTAATCGAATTATATCAGAATTTAGGTCTCTTCCCCCCCCCCCTCTCTCTTCTCTTTTTTAAAAATATTGGTGAATGGTGAATTTTACTTTACCGCGCTCTGTTGCTCGTCTCTATTCTTTCCATCTCTGCGTGTCATGTTCACGTTTGTGTGTTTTACTCACGCTAATATTTTTTTTTTCCGTTCTGCTCCACAGGTGAGTAACCGGCGGGGGGATGCAGCAATCGGTACCGTGAGTACACCACCACCTGACTTCTACTGTGTGCAGTATACCCGGTGTGCTTCCGGTAGACAGGCATGTGCGCCAACCTGACGGGAATAAATATCATAAAGTGGAAAACATAAAGCATTTGTTGTTTGGCCGACCGTGATGTGGCGAAAGTATCGCGGTAAAATCATCAGGTGTTGAGAACCCGACAGAGTTGATGAAACATTTGTCCAACTAGCCCTAGCCAACTCTTGCTTCTGCAGTTTTAATTGTAAAAAATAAATATTTATTCAAATAAAAATAAGGAAATATACCCGTCATGTTGTCGTGCAGTTGCGGAGAGCTTTTATTTGTTTTGGCGCGCGGTGTGTTCTGTAGGTAGAGAGCTCATCACTCGGGTGTTGAGTCCAACTTAATTTCCAACAAGTTAAAACTCACAGTGAGCGGTACACTGCATTGGAAATCGAGGATGGGAGGTTGAGGGGGTGGTACCGTGTCTCCGTTTAGAAACATTCGAGTGGAGAAGGAATCCAAAACGCTTTTGCTACGCTACTCTTGAGACGTATCTCCTCCCCTCCTGGACCACCTTCCCATAGCCTTCAGCTCTAAGTCCCCCTTACTCCTCGAATTCACCCCTCCATCCCCCCCACCCCCTCCCACATCCTCCTCCCCCCCACGCTCACTTGTCGTCAACCCTTCACCCCTCCCTCGCCATGTCTGCGTCGCGGTGCTATGCTGACGAGGTGAGGAGGAGGAGGAGGAAGGGACTCGAAGGGCTCTGCTCTCGGGCGGCACACGCACCAGTAGTACCTTTTGCGAAACTGTCCGGAAGGAGAGAGAGGGTCGTCGTGTGCGTCCGAAGAGACAAAAGGGCAAACAATGGACACGGCTCGTGAAGCGACTCGGTCGCGTCGTCAAGTCCCTCCTCCTGGTGCCGCTGCTCCGCCTCCCCCCCCCCCCCCCCCCCCCCCCCCCCCCCCCCCCTTCTCTCTCTCTCTCTCTGGTCGCTAGCTTCCACACCCTTTGCGCATCACGTATCCTTTTTTTACGGCCTGACCACGCTGGGGTGACCCGTCTCTCCAACACCGCCCGACCGCTGCTATATGGTTGTGATGTACGCACCTCGGTTGCAACTGGGTCCAATACTCAACACTCATACCCTTCGGTCACAACTGGGTCCGGAGGAAGTCCTCGGTGGTTCAAATAAATGGGTCGGGTTTTTCTTTGTCCCTGGGAAGTGGACGGATTTGCAGGTATTTTGAACCGTTAACCTAGTCTGACGCCGAATCTCATCAGTGGCCCGACGCGGCCGCGTCGTGTAGAGTAATAAATCCGAGCCGTCTGGTGTCTGGCTCTGCAGCTCGTCACATCGGGACCCTCCACCCTCCCATGCTCCACTGAGAACAAAACCACTCTGTTGTAGTTTTGTCTGCATTAAAATATGTTTCCAGCCCAGTCAATTCCTCGCAGTTTTCTAAATACGTCACATAGTTTTAGGATATTCATGTTTCTAACCATGCTTTAGTCCCCCAAAGTACGCGACGTGTATGGTTGTTACTACACGCTTTGGCCTCGGGGGTGTGGGCCTTTCTGCTTCCTCAGGTCCCGGCCAGCGCACAGAGCTGTGCATAAATCCTTTATGTGGCAATGTAAACATGTTTGGGAATGCTCTGTTTGCGGCACAATATGGAGACCCGCCCCGCCACACCCCAACCCACCCCACCCCTGCACCCCACCCCGCTCGCGCGGCCGACTAGCCTTGCTCTTATTTTTGCTACCCCAGTTTTCGGAGCGGTTCTGCGCGCGCCAAACTTTTGTCGGAACGGGGGAGTGGAGTCTGCTCTACACACTCTGTTTGGCCAGGCCATGGCACAGGCAGCCGCCCCGCCCCGCCGCGCCACACCACGGCACGCCGCTTCTCGCTCTCCATTTTATTTTGTTTTCATTCTGCGGGAGAGGATAGTCTGGCAATGCGCGCAACGGTTGGCGCTGATGGCGCGACTTCTGCACGGTGGCCCCGCCCCGCCCCGCCCCTCCGAGACATTTACATTGCCGTTCTGCCTGGCTGGTCGTAATCCACCTGCCGCACCACTCTCCGCCACCGCCTGCTCGTGACGACGCCAAGCACCGCGAGCACCACGTGGACATAGGGGAAGATATAGGTAGAACTCATAACCTCTCTCAATTCAAAACACTCTGTTTCTAACGCTTGGCGCATTTTCGACAAACGCGCCAGCTATACAGTCTGTGTCGTGGTGTTTTGTTTCTTGTTTTCCATATGCCACAAAAAAAATGAACCGGGAAATATCGTGAGAAGTACAAATTCTCCCAATATGTCAAAGATGAAATTAGTCCTACTTAATGTGTCGACTTTTCCGTCACGATTTTAATTCAAGCGCCAAACATTTAAGCCCGAGTACTTTTTGCTGCAGCAGAGACGCGCAGCCCTGCACCGCACCGCCCCGCCCGGGTCAGATCATTGGGGGGAACGCGCGCTGGCCGTATAATTTCCCCAGACAGGTGCGCCAACGTTGCGACGGCCGTAAACGACGCGATGACCCCCTAGCTCCGCCATAAACGCCACGCGTGCCAAATTGACGGGCCTTTTTATTCTATTTAT
>NW_026267262.1:443207-446247 GCF_000697945.3 Frankliniella occidentalis | reverse complement strand
CCACATCCTCCTCCGCCCCCCCTTTATTTTCCCCCAATTGCTTCCTTTGTAGCGGAGAACAAGCCGATCGCGCGAGACACAGAGACAGGGAGGGAGGGAGGTGGGTGCAGACAGGAGCAGCCGCCGGGTCTGCACTGTGCGTGCGTGTGTGTGACAAGAAGAAGAAGAAGAAGAAGAAGAAGAAGAAGAAAGGCCTTTGGCGGTATGGGAGGTGCTGCTGACAATAAGACCACCACCAGAGAGCGTTGCACCCACCTGCAGGCAGGGAGCAGGGGGCGCACTTTACCAAGGGTATGGAAACATCATGGGCAGAGAGAGAGAGAGAGAGAGAGAGGCGCCGTAAGAAAGGAGCTGGTGGTGCATGTGTGAGTACGTGATTGAATGCGCACGCGCCGTAGTTTTGCAAAACACATCTTGCTTGTCAATCCCCTATTCGATATGCCGTCTGGGGATGGCAGCAGGCAAAAGGGAGGAGGGTCACGATACGAACGAGGCGAGATGAAAAATGAAAGGGAAAATCGTGGGAGGGAAAATGAGGTTTTTGGGGCACGTTTGGTGGTCCTTGCTGTGTTGAGAGGTCGATATCAAATATCAAAAACCAGCTAAATAAATGACACGTGAAAGGGTGAGACTTCAGTTACAGAATAAGTACAAATTCTGTGTTCAGTGTAACTTTCGCTGGAAAAGGAAAGCAATCACCCAGACTATGTTGCAAAAATTGAATGATTTATTTTTTTTGTATTTCCTCTCAATTTTTTTGCGCGGTACCCCGAGGGTGATGAGCCGGATGAGGGCCCCCCGCTCCGCTGTCCGCTGGTCGATCCCGCTCCGCCGCCCCTCCTTCAGGATGTCGCCGACCGGACAAAAATTGTACTCACCGACGAGAAAAGGGAAAAGGAGATTGGGACAGGGGGGGGAGGGATGGGACCTGCCGGGCTAGGGGTAGCAGCGGGGTTCGACGGCGCGGTCCGGTCGCGTCCGGTCACCTCTGCCTCCTTCCTCCCCCGCCCGAGCCGCGCCATATTGGCGTCCATTGTGTGTGCAAAGCGGATTTTTGCGCACAAAAGGGCGCTGCTGTGGGGGGAGTAGAGGGGAGAGGAGAAGGTAGTCTGCGACGCGGGAGTGCTGTTAGCCTCTTCACCTCCCACTCGGCGCGTGCCGGCCGGGCGCGTCCACCCAAAGGCGGGGGTCCGAGCGGCGGCGAACAGCTCACCGTGTTGATATTTTTGCAACCCCCCCTTTCGGCAGACTTCGGTCCCCCTACGCGGGGGTCTACGACTTACGATGACAGTAGATTATTATCAAATGCAATAACACCTCATGTTTGCTCAATTTCGCCTACGTGTACTGTGCTGTTCATTGGTGTTCTTAGTAATTCGGGCAACTGTTCAATAGTTCCTGTATTATTATTTATTTTTTAGAGTCGTCGTGTCCCTATGTTGCTGCGTCAGCAACATTGACCCCCCCCCCCCCCCCCCCCGGGTCGTCGTGTGCTGCTTCGCTGGTAATTCCTGTCAAATCTCTCTCGCCCCGCGACGCTTGCTCTCCTCTCACGCCGACCGTGCGATACAAAGACAACATGAGAGATGAAAGAGAGAGAGAGAGAAAAAGAATTTGTGCGGCGGGCGCAAAAGTTTACGGGGCGTTCGAAAAAGTTGCGACGTCTCCGACACGCAAGAGAGGGGGAGCGTGCGGAGGCTCGCGAGGGGGAGAGAGAGAGCGAGAGAGGGTGAAAGTGAGAGAGACGGAGCAGAGGGGAGGCAACGGTAGAGGGCATGAATCGTAACTTTTTCTCGCTCACTGGTGGGAAGCGATTTCGCGTTTATGATCCTCTTCTCTTCGGCCCCTCTCTGTCTCTCTCCCCCTCGCACTTGACATATCGCTTCGCACGGAGCTCTCTAGACTTAGAAACGGGGGAATAGAAAGGGAAAAGGGGAGATATAGAATGCTTGCGGTGTGCGCGAGGGTGCGAGGTTGTGTGCGATGCAAAAGAAATCACGCGTGCAAAGGTACAGAGAGGGGTGGGAGTGAGATGGAGGGGGCATGGGAAAACAAAAACATAGGAGTTGATTTTGCGCACTGCTTAAATTAGAGGTCATATAGAGAAGGTCGGTCGATGGTCGTTGGCTTTAACAATCATCGGGGAGAGAAGAAAGCTAAAAGTGGATTGGGGGGTGTTCGCGAGGTCACGTTTTAGGGGCGTTAGGCAAGGCTGTGTGAAGGGGCGGGAGGCGGGAGGGGTGCTTCGGAGGTCACGAGGAGGAGGCCGGGCTGTGCGGCGGAGGCTGTGAGGTCACAGAGGCTTATGCCCGTGGTGGTGTGAGGGTCACGGTGCTGTGCCGCCGACGCTCACGCCCCGCACCTTCCTCGCTCCGCAGGCCACCACCACCACGGCAGGAGGGCCCGGCCCCATACATCATCCCTTACAATTAATTGTGGTTGCCGTTGTGCGGAACTGCGTCACGGCGGTCGTGGGTGGAGCAGGGGAGAGGAAGTGGGGAGGGGGGTCCGGCGTGGCAATCCGATTATATGACGGCGGGGGCATAGAAAAAGACCCGAGTAAGTGGAGCAGTCGCCAGTTCCTTTGGGATTCTATCCCCCCCCCCTTTCTCCCCGATACCACCGCCACCACCACTACTACCATGACGGCGGGAAAGGAGATGGCAGGAGGAGGAGGAGTGGTGGCTGGCATGGCTGTGCGTGGCGGGGCGTAGGATGTCGCCTTGCGGAAACATTTTCTGCGACGACGACGGGCGGAAAGATTGAAAATATGGAATGGGAAACGGGATAATGGCAACCTGTCCTGTACTGCAATGCGCTCACGCACTGATAATGCGTCTTATTTCGAAAAGCACGCAAGCATCTGAATTTGCATATCAACTACCAGTTCTGATTTTTCTTTTCAATAAATTATAAAAAACGAAATATTTCGGTTATTTACTTTAAAGTCTCCGAGCCCCTCGTGTGCGTGCGTATGTCAGTGTGTGTGTTACATTCGCAAGTGCTTCGTCAGTCACGCCCGTGCATTGTCCATGCGAAT
>NW_026267262.1:438135-443157 GCF_000697945.3 Frankliniella occidentalis | reverse complement strand
CCCCCCTCTCTGGTGTGAGCGGCGGAGTGCGCGGTCGCGAGCTCAAAGTGAAGTAGCCGAGAAGGGGGCTGCGGGAGGAGGGGGAGGGGAGTCCGGAAAGCGAAAGTGACGCTGATGTAAAGGGAAAAGGGTCCCCCATGCCGCCCTTCACCCCCCCTGCCAGGAGATCGGCCCGGCCCGGCCGGTGTTGGGGGGATGGGAGCGGGTAGGGGCCCTTGCACCGCACGGAGGGCGTAGGAGGGGGGCGATACCCTAATTTATTCCTCGGGGAGCGCGCGTCAGCTCGGAGCATGCCCACCGGAGGAGATAGCGTGGCTCGGCGGGGCACATCGCAGCGGGGGTTGCGGCGGCTCGGCTAGGTCAAAGCAGTCAGTATATTTCTCCCGTTTCGCTCTCTCTTTTTTTTAAAGTGGGAGGGGTGGGGTGGTGGATGGGCTTTGGCGAGAGAAGCAGGGGGTATAGGTATATATTGACTGACGGCTGGCTTCACCTTGGAGCGGCGCGAACCCCCAAACCCCCGGCGCCGTTAAAGCATAACCGGCAGCATCCGCGTGTTCATGGACCAAAATCTCGTAAAAATAATGTTTCTTTCCAAAGTCAGTTGTTGGGATTTGCAGCCGTTTCTCCCTCCGCTGACTTATTTCGACGCACTTACTTTCACCTTCCACTAGGACCTCCTGAGCCTGAAGTGCGTCGCGACGTGCGCGAGGATCGTGGCGCCCAGGGCGACCACACCATAGTTCGTGCGAACTGCCGTCGTCGCGTTAATTGATCGCTTTATTCGGGAAATGGTTCGGATGCCGCCGAGTGGTGCGGCGCAGACGCGCAGGACGCCATCAAGGAGTCAGAGATATTATGGCTTATCGCATCAGGCGCTTTAATTGAAAGTCTTTGACGTCGGTCCTCCTCGAGGGGCGCGGGCAGCCTAACCAGACGGCGGAGGGGGGCGAGAGGGTGCGGTGCCATGGTGCAAGGGCGGTGCGGCGCGCACCCACCAACGCTCTCTCTCTCTCTCTCTCTCTCTCTCTCTCTCTCTCTCTCTCTCTCTCTCTCTCTCTCGCTCCGTCTCCCTCTCCCTCTCTCCTTTCTCCCCACTCTCCCGAGCCTGTTCTGCCGGAACTTGCACTGATTCACTTTAATTTCCGATCCAAACTCTCCGGCGCGCCCACGGATTGGCCCGTATAACTAGAAATGGTTTGCGACGCCACGGCCCCCCGGACGCACTTTAGAGCCTTATCTTTCTGCGTCGTGGCGTAGCGTGGCGACCCTCCCCCTTCCCTTACTACTTACCGCTCACCCCTTGCACTCGGTAAAGCTGGGCTGGGAAACTAAATTTTATAACAGCCAAAGAGAGTAGTCGGCTGGTACAAGACCAAATTAGGTGTGTGTCCCTAACAGAAAACGACCACCCTCCGAAGCCCCTTTTCTGAAATCCCTGAGATGTCCCTTTTCGAAGTTCCTTGGAAGTTCCTAAAGGGAGCAAAAAAGGACTTAGGGATTTCATATTCCCCGGACGTTTGAAATCCCGCGGAAGTTCCGCCGACGCTCTGAACCAATATTTGCTCCAGGCCGTTAGAGAGCTCTAACATGTCTAAAAATACTCACAGTAGGTGCCCATATACATATATATAGTATAGACACAGGCCCCCTGATGTCGTCTGACGTGTTAAAAATTGCCTAGGAAGCCTCCTTCACTATGTTCTGTGAATGATGAAAAATTAAAAATCACCGAGCAAAGGGACTTCGGAGGGATTTGACTTAAAAGGGATTTCTGAGGAATTACGATACGCTTTAAATCCCGTTTTAGTCCCCCAAAAACTGAGGGACAACTTTGGGACAAAGTAGGGACTTCGTTTTCTGTTAGGGGTCAGCTGAATGAACAAATTACGCACGGCAGCCATTTTAAAAACTTTATTAATAAAAACGAATACATACTTGATGTAGGAATTCATATCGCAACTGCTCATAGTTTTCAAGACAGACGCATAGTTCCTCGTGATCCGCCATGCCGACCTTTTGCTTTAGGACCTCAAACTAACGAAAAGTGCAAACAATTGGTAATTTTTAGTGCAAACATAATGGCACAATAAAGGTCTTTATGTATCTAAATGGCTGCCCCGCTAGCCCTGTCTGCTTCCTAGCTCCATGCGGTCCTCCTAAAAGACACTCGTGTCCTCGTCGTCGAGGACAAGGCGCAGAGGACCTCGAGGGCGAAGGCGGCGACGCCTGCGACCTGGCCCACGCCGAGCACGACGAAGGCCGGGCGCAGCTGCCAGAGCGTCAGCGGCCGGGGGCCCTTGAGCGGTGCCAGCTTCCTCGCGTAGTCGTGGTCCTCGCGCTCGTACTCCGCGCCGCGCCAGCGCGCCAGCAGCCCCGCCGCCTCCGCGCGCGCCAGCGCCGTGACCATGAGCGGCTCCAGAGGCGACCCCCTCGTCGCCAACCCGATCACCTTGAAGTCGGCGTATTGCAGGTGGACGAGGTGCAGCCTCTTAGGCGGCACGAGGTGGCGGTGGAGGGTGCGGGTGGTGTAGCCATCCAGGTAGGTGACGAGGGCGCAGTTGCGGGCGGTGGCGATCGTGTCGATGACGGCCTCGGTCTGGAGGTAGTGGATCCACCGCGTGCGGGCCGCCAGGTCGGTGGGCAGCACACTGCTGCGCACCAGATTTCCCAGCGCGTACAGGGGTAGCCCGCTGTCGGCGACGTCTCGCAGGCTGTCCAGCTCGCGCCGAGGAACAGCCGAGGACACCTTGGCTAGCAGCAGCCCCTGGTAGGCGGCCGTCAGGACGACGCAAGCGAGCAGCCAGGGGGCCAGCATGGTCCGCGGCGGGCTGGGCTGCGGTGGTGGCTGTCCCAGCATCGGCGCCAGCGCCTGGAGCACGGCGCCGCTGACGTCCTGCCGACAGGTGCACGTCAGGACGATCACCGTGCACAGCACAGCCAGCCCCGTGGCGCACCAGAGCGCCGCGGAGAACTCGACGGTGACCGGCTCCAGGACGCCGACGCTGGCGCCGAAGCCCGCGGGCACGACGACGACGACGCGGTGCATCTCCATGTCGTGGACACTGGCAATCTCTGCGGACTTCCCCAGGACAGTGAGCGGCACGTCGCTGAGGACCGCGCCCAAAGAGCACTCCTTCGCGGCGATGTTAATTCGGTGGTAGCCAACTACCTCGTGGTAGCTGACGGCCGTCGTTGAACCTGAGCGTTGCCGGTGTCTTCGACGGGCCAAGACCACGACGCTCTTCGTCAGCTCCATGATCGATGTCGTGAACGTTGCGCTTCTCATGGTCAGCATGAGCACGGCGGGGACCTGGCCCTCACGCCAAGCACAGAACTCGTGGAACACTTGTGCCCCCCGGCGCCAGCGCTGCTCCACGGGCGACCATTCGTCCACCTCGATGAGGGTCATCGTTCTGGTCCTGCAGGCGGCCTCAGAGCTGCACGTCAGGTTGAAGAGGGTGGCGCTGCCGTTGGGTGCGGCGAGGGCCAAGGCGTACTGCTGCCCCCCGAGCCACATGCCCGATTGTGACACCAGCCTCAGCACCTCGTCCCGGGGACGGGCCTCGTTCACCCAGAAGAGGGCTCTGGTCATTGTGGTGGGGTCGTGCCCACCCATGGTGTACAACAGCGTCTCCAGGTCGTCCGTGTGGAAGAAGTGTGCGCAGTGCGTCGCCGACAGGACAAACTCGAGCCGCAGGTTCATCGCGTGGGAGCTCGGGTTGAGCACCCGCGGGGTGTCCGCGGGCAGCTCTCGGAGGAAGGTGCCGGTCCAAGGCGTCTCGCCCGTCACGAGGAGGGTGGCCGCCTGGGACGTCAGGAACGGCGCGAGCAGGGCCGCGGCGCTCCTGGCCTCGGACGGCGCAACAGACCCCACGACGGACAGGTCAGCTCGCACCCCGGGCCATGCGCAGCAGATGAGGCACAGGGCGAGGATGGTCTCCATGGTGGCGGGTCCGAGTCTCTGGTCACACTGACGCCACTCCTCGAAGCCGACCCCAGACCTTTCGCGCACCTTTTGTCGCCCATCCCCCAAGTCTTTACAAACCTGCTGGCGACAATAAGTGGCAATTTCGCGCCCCTCAATCCTCAATGACGGGCAAGCTGCCGCTCTCCCTGCTGGCCGTGCGACTGTTGGAAGCGCTTCGATTGGTAGCTTTTTTGGGGGGGGGGGGGGGAGTACGTCGTGGACGTTGTAGAAACGCGTGAATAGGGACTGATTGGAGCCGAATGTCAGCGCCGCTCCTCCCACCTATCGCCTGCTTGACATCGAATGCTCTGAAATGGGTAAAAGTGCCCCTGTAAGTACCGAAGAGGTACGGAGAGATAATGGGCGTAAGGCTGGCCCATGGTGTGTCGTCGTGGGGTGGAGCGGAAGGGACGCAGCCCGACGCATTCTAAACTGTCGTTTTTCACTTTGTTAGACGGTTAGTTTTTTGCCGTGTGCAGAGAGACAGGCGGCGGCTCTGCAGCTCGCTGCAGCTCGCCGGGAGCCTGCTCCCCCCCCCCCCCGAACCTGCTGGGCGTTGGTACCGTCGTGTCGGGGCCGTCGAGAGCCTTGTAGTGCCTATACTATAGGCTCTGCTGCTTGTCCTGCTCCCTTGCCCGCTGGCGCTGGGCTGCGAACTGCCGTGCGGCTAACCCTTCCTTCTCCCTCTCCCCCTCATCTCTCTCCACCGAAGGGAGGAGGTTTCCGTCCTCCCCGTCCTGCTTCTGGCCGGGGCTATACACACACAACAGTAGCTTCGCTCGCCCCGACGTTTACAGTTCCGAAATCACTGCGGCCCATAATTGGCCAGTCCTTGTAGGCGAGGAGGTAAACATGGTCCCGGGCCGGGGGTCCCGCCCGCTGCCGTGTAGCCGAGGGGTCCTCCCCTCTCCAAGTGGGTGTACAACGAGTTGCGTGGGTATCCGCGAGTATTCGAGAGTATTAGCGAGTATCCGCGAGTTTATGTGAGTAATGGCGAGTATCCGCGAGTATTAGGCGAGTATTTGTCGATTTTTTCGCGAGTTTTCGCGAATTTT
>NW_026267262.1:432404-433520 GCF_000697945.3 Frankliniella occidentalis | reverse complement strand
GGGGGGGGTGACGTAGGGGGCCAGAGGGTCTAATAGACCATGTATCGGGCAGCGCGACGCTCACAGGGACCAATCTGTATGCAAATAGAGCCTCACTCTCTCCCTCCCTCCTCTCTCTGCTCTCCTCTCTCTCCTTTCCTCTCTCTCTGTCTCTCTGTCTATTTCTTTCTCCCTCTCTCTTCCCCCATCTTTCTTCTCCTCTCCTCCTCTTCCTCACCCTTTCGCTTTCTCTTGCTCTCGCCTATCTCTCCTATCTCTCTCTCATGTACTCACCACCCAGTGGGAACAGTAGAGCACATTGAGGGGTCACGCGGGGATGCGGTGGAGCAGGACAGACTTGAAAAAAAAAAAAGCTGGGGAGACGTTGGGTAAGAGAGGAAGGGAGGGGGGGGAGAGCAAAACGGGCGCTGAAAGCGGAGAGGGCAAAGGCCAAAGAGAGGCTGGCGTCGGCTTGCCCTCCCTCGACAGAGATAGAGAGTGGGGGGCCCGGTTGTAGAGAAGAGGTGTCCTTTTGGGCCATTTGGCAGCAGCCAGAACACGCTTTTGTGTTTGCGAGTGAAGAGAAGAAAAAAATGGGGGGTTGACGTTTTTCTTCGTCGAGTTTTGTCACCACGTCTGCGATGATTAATATGTATGTGGTCATTTATTTTGATTTGTTAAATTTTTCTAAACACTACTAACCGAATTTGTATCTTGTCGCATAGATCCTAGCAATTAAATTACTTGCTCACACATCTGCAAAACATAATTTGAACTTTGTGCAAAATCTTGTATTTTTGTGCAGAACTTCTTTAAAAGTGAAACGTATGGTTTAAGCTAACGCGAACATTTGCGCCAAAAAAGCAAACACATACATTTTTAGCGCTTATCTATTTCCGTCCCTCACTTTTGAATTTTCTGTGTACAAGTTGGCGACACCGTGGAGCGCACCGTGTTTTGTGTCGCACTGCTTGTCGTCAGGTTGGTCGGCCGGGAGGGGCCAGGCGGGGTTGGACTTTACGGTCGCCATTCAGCGCCTGAAGGGTTGGCGCGACTGTCGGTGTCGGGGCGCCGCTGCGGCTGTGGCTCTTTCACTCCGTATTACTTTAGAGCGTTTATTTTCGGTAGACGTGAATC
>NW_026267262.1:424824-426444 GCF_000697945.3 Frankliniella occidentalis | reverse complement strand
GGATCCAGGAGAGAGAGAGAAGGGGGAGAGAGAGGAGGAGGGAGGGAGAGAGAGAGAGAGAGAGAGAGAGAGAGAGAGAGAGAGAGAAGAGGAGAGGAGAGGAGAGGGGGGATGAAAATTGTGCGTGGTATCTTGTTATACACCGCGCCGCTTGTTACGGGCGAAACGTTATCGCCTTGCGTGTCCGACTGCTTTGCTTTGCGGTATCTTCCATATCCAGCGCGCGCGCGCGCTATTTTGGTTGTGGTTTTTGATCTTCTTTCAATTTGATACATTTCTTTCCTCCCCCTCTCGGACGGCGATGGGAGATGTTTCCTTGTGATGTGTAGCTTGTATGGTTTTTGGCGTGTGATCGGTGTATGGTAGAGAGTTTGCTGCATGATTGCATATTGACTTTGGAAACGTGAACGTGTTTAATGTGAGTGATTTAAGTTTAGGGACAGCTTCCCATAGGGTCGACCAAAAAAGACGTCGATTTTTTTTCTTTTTTTCTCAGATATAATTTTAGCAAATCACGGGAGCTCGGCGCCTGCGAGACTGGGGGTAGGCCACGCCGCAGTACACGCGTGCACAACGGGCAAGATGTTGCCTACCTAGCAGGCGCTATGAGAGCTTGCAGAGTAGGACTAAAACTTCTGCACACGATTCGTAACGGGCGAATGACGGACGAATTTTTTGAATGATCCAAGTTAAAGTCACCATAATTCAAAGTCACTCTGATAACACTGTAAAAAGTTTTCGTGATTTTACGAAAAAAAAAAAGTGTTACGAAATGCTTCGTAAAAAATAATTTACGAATGTATATAATTCTGGGATCATAAGTCATAAAATTTGAAAAAGTATATACATATTTCATAACCCTTGGTTAAAGCTTTGGATTTTTGAAAGCAATTCGTAAAATAACGGTTTATCGTAATTGGTTAAAAATAAAGTTTTCGTACTAGAGAATTAACCGAGAAAATTTCTTCAAATCACGATATTTATTTTTACAGGGAAAACTGATGGAAAATTCATATTTAAGCTCTTAAATGGCGGCCGGCGGTATACTGCACACGGACGCGGAGCGGGTGTGGACTTACAGTGGTGTATGTTTGTGTGTGTTGCTCGCAGTACACGACGCGATGGTCATGAAGAAGACCCGCGGGGTGAACGTCTCCGCGTCGTCGCCCCTTGTGCATCCGGTATGCGTGGCGCCCCGCCTGTTAACACGTGTCCTAATAGACGGGATGGGCGTGGTTTGACGCCCTGTTCCCTAGTCGGGCCCCCGCCATGCATCCCAGATGAGCAGGAGACGCGCACGCGACAACGCGACATGTTTCATGCTCATGAAATCGGTCCCGTTTTACACACACCAAACAGCACTCAACTTTGCAGGGCGAGCTTCCCGCTGCCTAACAAACGTTATGAAGGGTGGAACATGCTTACATTTTTTGAAGAAAAAGTCAGTATTCTAGTTCTTTTTTGATGTTTTTGTTTTTAATTCTTGTTTTTTGTTTGAAGTAGTTTGTGGACGACTGGTATTATTATTACCTTCTTGCAACATGTTTGGCTTTACTACCGCAAGCTTTCGGTGTTATATTTATTCTAAATTATTTTTTGTCTGACTTGACTCAAAATCGT
>NW_026267262.1:424243-424774 GCF_000697945.3 Frankliniella occidentalis | reverse complement strand
CTCTTTCTGTACAGGGCAGCTACTCTTGCTCAATTGAATTGGTAGGGTAGCCTCTTTCGTCACACAGCTTCTCTTGGCTAAGCTGAGCCCTCCTCTTCTACGAACGGCCAGTCCAGTCACAACGGCTCCTGGGTTTGGGACTTCCTCCACCACGCCCTGTCACACGGCGCCTCCTCCAACCAACGCAAATTTGTCTTGGCATAACGCTCTTTTCTTGATTCCGTATTTCTTGTCACGATGACCCGACTTTTCTTGGTTTTCCGCCACGATACCAGGGCCCGTCCTACACGACGCCTTCTCTGGGTTGGTACTTCCCCCACCACGGGCTCGTCACCCGGCGGCCCCGCTAGGCTAGGACTTCCCCGCCGTTCACTCCGATACTCTGCTGGCTCAATGATTTAAGCAAGAGCTCCTGCTGCCTGCCTGCCTGCCAGTACATCGCAGAGGCAGCTCGCTCGCGCGCGGGGATTGGGAAGGAGAGCGGGAGAGAGGTGGGGATCTACATTTTGAAGGATTCGTCTCCCCCCCCCC
>NW_026267262.1:420855-423595 GCF_000697945.3 Frankliniella occidentalis | reverse complement strand
CCCCCCCCCTCCCCCCTCGCCTCTCCGGTGTGTTTATAGGGCTTCCACTTGCCGCTGCCGCCGCCCTGCTGCGCTCAACTGAATTTACGTCTTTGTTCAGCCCGCCGGAGCGCGCCGCGCCGCCCGAATTGGATTCTGTCCGCACGCTGCGAATAGTATAGTATTTATTTATTGCGCAGCGGGAGCTGCCAGGAGTGCATTCCTGCGACTATTCGCCGCTGTGTGCGTGTGTGGTGCCCCCACTCCCCCTCCCCTTCTCTCTCTCTCTCTCTCTCTCTCTCTCTCTCTCTCTCTCTCTCTCTCTCTCTCTCTCCCCCCACCTACCCACCCCACCTTTGGCCCTTACAACACAACGCAGCTAAAAGCATCGACCAAAACCTTGATATGTCCAACGGCCAACACACTCAGATCCCTTATCGCTCCTTCAAACAATTCTTGTCAGTGGTGATAACAACAATATTGTTAATCATACCCACAATTTATTTTGGACGTTATCAAAAACTTTTAAGGTAGTTCATTAGAAAAGTAAATCGATCACCACCAATATCGTTGCGGTACAAAATTGTTTTCACCTTATTCTACGAATACGTTGATAGTTTATCAAGTCATTGCTACGATTTGAAAGTGTGACATTGCGAAATCTAAAGACACCCGTGTTTAGTCTTAAAATTCTTCCACCCGAATTGTCTGTCGTAAATTTAGTTTACATCGTTTGTCACAAAAAGGATTGTTAAAATTTACGATGAGGATGACGTGTTTTGCGGTGCTCCAGTAGTGCGCCTCCCTTGCCGTACTGTACAGCGCGAGCTCCTCCCCTCGACGCGCTGCTCCAGTGCCTCGCCCCCCCCCCCCTCTTTCCCTTGCCCCCGCGTCAGCCCCGGCCGCCGCCGCGCCACGCCGAGCGCCGTGCGAGCCTCGGTTAGGCCAGCCCGCAGCACTCGGGAGGAGGCGGGCTGCCTGCCTACGCCTGCTGGCGCTGGGCTCCGTCTCGTCAGCGGCGGGGCGGGGCGGAGCGGGGCGGAGCGTCCCCGTAGTATTGTGCGGTCTCAGTGCTGCTGCTTTGTCTTCCTCGGGGCTGTGTGTTTCGCGTGTTCGCGCGCCGTGTGTTGCCCCCTCTGATGATGAGCAGGCCGGTGCGCATGGATAGGGGATAATTGTTGTTATTTTTCGGAGAGGAATGATGATGATGGGATAGGAATGTCGGTGTTCTATAGGAGGGGGCGGCCTCTGTAGTGGGAATTGTATTTCCCCCACGTCCGTCGATGAAAAGGGCATTGCGTGTTACAATTGTTTGTCCGCCAGAGGAAACGAGCCTTGACTTAACCCCCTCCCTCTCCCCCTGAACGTTTGTCTCACTCCCTCTGTAAACAATTTATGTAACGCGAATGGCTTGGAAAAAGAGGGAGAGGGGAAGGGGAGAGAGATGATGGCTTTGTGATTGAAACGTTATTTTGTGCGGGCGGTTACGGCTCAGTAAGTCGGAGGTGGGCGAGGGCCGATACGGCACGCCAGAGTTTGTTTTATTTACCCTTTTTTTGGGCCTGTTTGTCATTTATTTTTTGCAGTCTAATTCCCACGATGGGGTCGACGAGGGCGGTGATTTGGCACATGATGTGGTCATTGTTTTAACGTCTCCCCGTCCCTTTTTACCCCTTCTCTCTCTCACCATCTTCGTCTCCCTTCCTCCCCTGCCATGCCAACAGTATTATTATTTCTTGTATTGCGGGTGCGTGCTTGTCTATGTGCTAAAGTTAATTGTTTCTTTTATTTTTATTTTTTGTTTTTTGTGCTCACGCCCACCCCATCGTCCACGGTTCAATGAGCAGCGTCCACTTTGTCAACGATTGGTGGGGACAGCTATTTATTATTTGGGCAACGCGATCCGCATTGTGAGGGAGAGTCGAATATATCTAGTAAATTTATATTTATCCATAAATTCACGCAAAATTTTATGCAAGCAGAGAATGTGATGTCTGAGCTTTGGGAAAATGATTTTAAAATGGGGTGTTGTTTTGAGGTGTTGTTTGATTTGTGGACGTCAGCTATCGCCACTGGCCCCTACAGAAAAACAGGAGAGCCGACGAGGACGGTAGTGTAGTGTGCCACCTCTCCGATACGCGACGCAAAGCTGGAGAGCGGCGGGAGAGGAGGAAGACGATACTGATTGCATGAGAGAGCGAAAGGGAATACGGGAGGCTGTGGAAAAGGGAGACGAGCAGCCGGGCTCAAATGGCCGAGAGGCAGTTTCGTCGCGAAAGTTGTAAAATCCTCGGCATTCCTTCCCTACGCCGCATCCAGCCGCCGCCGCTGCCACCCGCGCCCCACTCTCTCTCTCTCTCTCTTTCTCTTCCTCTCTGCGCCTCCTGCCGCCGTCCCCTAAAAAGGGTGGGAGTAGCAGCCCACTAAAATTTTAGGATGAGGCACGCTATTAGCAACAGGAGTGCGCGCGGCGTGCGGCAAAGACCCCCCCCCCCCCTCCCCCCCCCCCCCCTCCCCCCCCCCCCCCCCCCCCCCCCCCCCCACCCCGACGGCCCTCGCGCGACCGCCCTCGCACCGCGCCCGCACCGGTGATGCCGTGGACCCTCGTCTTCGTTCGTCGCGCGCTTGCGCCCTTTCAACAACACTACTGTCGCTCTTTTGTTCCGTGCACCAACCTCCGAGACTGGCTTATTGCTCTCTCTCTCTCCCTCTCCCCCTCTCTCTCTCTCTCTCTCTCTCTCTCCTCTCCTCTCTCTCTCTC
>NW_026267262.1:410599-412945 GCF_000697945.3 Frankliniella occidentalis | reverse complement strand
GACTTGACTCAAAATCGTATTTTATTATTTAATATCGTTATCATGAATGTCTTAATTCTAAAACGTTTCACTTCAACAAAAAATTAAAAATTGGTGTGACCGACACGAGTGTGTAGACCCAGAATCCCAACCAAGTTTATTGTATTTGTTTTTTTAACAGCGTTTGCTTGTTGCTTCAGGTGGTCGACGCTGAGTACCACAGCTCGCCGGTGCTGCCGTCGGTGGCGGTCATAGCCCTCTGCTCCGTGCTGCTCCTCGCCATGGTGTGCCTCGCCACGGCCCTTGTGTGGAAGTGAGTATCATCAACCTCGTACCTTTTTTATTTTAATGAATCGTTTTGCTGATTGGTAGCTACTTATTTATAGCGCGAGATAATATGTTACACCACCTGTTTGATTGTATGGCCTCTCTCACAATACCCATTCAATTACCTTCTGCATTGAGACGGAAGTTCTGTTTTTGAACCGGTGCAATTAGCCTAGGCTGGAAATGCAAGTGTTAATGTCGCACACTTGCGTGCCCATTTGTACACTTAAGGGAGCATACAAGTGTAATTTTTTCTTTGAAATGTACACTCTTGTGCCTCTATGCGTACGAACGGCATTCACACTCAAACCCAAGTATGCGATTTACACACACTTGGGTTTTCCGGTGTAGGAGTTAGCATGGCAGTTGCTCGCTATCATAGAGAAACAAAGAAATGGAGTGGGAAATCAAAACCAGATATAACAAATCGGGCGCCGTCAAAAACTTGATTTTTTTTTTTGGTCTCGCCCTGAAGTATAGGGTACATTATTTGCGGTATGGCTTGCTACGTCGAGCACAGTCATTTTTTTTCGCCGCGCAGGTGGGGCGTGGCCACCGCCCCCGCTGGGGAGGGCTATTGAGAGGTGTGGAGGGGGGGTAGTCTGTTGTGACGAGGACGAGGCCCCCGCAATAATCGAAGGACAGACATTTATTTTCGTCAACCCCCACACCGCGGGGAAGCCCCTGCAAAGGGTGCGGCGGCGTTGTGGCGGGGCGGGGCGCCACCAGCTCCACCAGCAGGTCCTGAGGTGACGTGTACAAATTGAAGCCAGATCCGGCCAGATCAGCTCGCCCCCGCGCCGCCGCCGCCGCGCCCCGCGGAGGAGACCCGGGAGATATGTGGCTTACGCCCGACCCTCCTCCGTGCATGGTGCATATCGGGCAGCAGGTGTGTGCGAGAGAAAGAGAATGTGAGGGAGAGAGTGAGGGAGCTTGTAGCGCCGCCGCACCGCCGACGTCGCTCCTTCTTCTCGTGAGTCATACCGTTGCGTGACTCTTGGATCGAGAAAAATGATGGTGAATAGGTTTTGAATACCGTGCACTCCGCCCTCCGGGCCTGTGCCTTGTGGCAGCCAACCCACCCCTCTGGCACAGCGGGGGAGAGCGCGGCTTGTCTTATGCGTGCTCATCGATCATGGAATTTTCACAACAAACCCCCAGGCCGTGTTTGGAAAATGTTTTTGTTGTGTTTCCTGTCTCTGTGTGTTTTTAGAGTCTAACAGGGAAAGGATTAGGAACTGAGACGTTTGACAGTCTGTTAACAGCACACTTGTAAAATCAAACGGCGCTCTTCTATTGATAGTAAAAACTTTCAGCTATCCTACTCATAAACTAAGCCAAATTTTGGTATCTTGTGACCAGTGAGGGGACGTCAAACCGTCTTGATCGTTTTTACAACCGGTGAAAATTTTGACATTGAAAAAGAGTGCCAAAACCAGCCGCAGGAAGCTGGAAAGGTTTTCGTAGGGCGTTTGTTTTACGCGCTGCTCCCTGCCCACCAATGCCATGAAGAAATAAAAGAAATTAATTGTTTGTGTTTTTGGGTTGATGCGGGTAGGCTGTGTTGTGTGTGACCGCTTGCCTTTGCGCTTTAGCGCTGGCTGAGGCGGAGTGTCGCTATCTGCGAGAGCGGCGTGGTGGCGGGCGCACTAGCGCTGTGCCCGCCCGCATGGACACACACACACACACATACGCACGACCTTACCGCACACCTACACGAGGCATCTGGGTTCACTTTTTGCTAGGGACCGTGCCCGCACACCCCATATAGTATATGTTTGTGGTGTGTGTTAGGTCCCGGTCCTTCTCCTTCCTCCCCCACCCTCCCTCTCCCTCTCTGTCTCTCTCTCTCCCTCTCTCCCTCTCTCCTCTTCCTCTCTCCTTGGCCTGGCCGCAACCCCGTTAATGGCCGCTTCTCCTGGAGGCGCGTCCTCCAGGTATACCTCTACTACACCGGCCTCTGCTCCAGGTAGTTTTTGCATGAGGTGGCTACAATCAGTGCTTCTGCGCCGGCCAACGCAAAACATGGAAGCAGCCCCC
>NW_026267262.1:408444-410549 GCF_000697945.3 Frankliniella occidentalis | reverse complement strand
AACCACCACCACACCACCAGCTGCAGCAACTGAAGATGACCGTGCTGCTGGGCCCGCTTGCCACCAACTCTGTTCTTGCGGACGCTGGCGGGGTGGCGAGCGTGGTGGTATGGCGGTTATTGGTGGTGTGGACGTATTACGAACTTATTGCTCGTATCTACTCCGGATTATAAACCCGTCGCTAAACATACCCGCACCCTTACTTTCTTCGTAAAGGTCCTAAAGGGGTAGTGTGACTTTCGTTAGTTTTTGTTGTTTTGTTTTTTCTCACCGGTGACGCCAAGGCGATGAAGAGGGGGGGGGGGGGGTGCACGACCGCCCCCAGTCGCATACCCGCTTTCCCTCTCTTTCCCCCTCTCTCCCTCTCTCTCCCTCTGCCCCGCTCTCCTCCCCCACCCCTTGCACGTGGCGAGGCCCGACAACGCGCGCGCGCGGCGCTCCTCTTCTTTTTCCGAAACACAAAACTGGCGCAAATAAAATCAGAGGAAATGAAATAAGAAGAAGGTGCGGCGTGGCGGGGGAGGGGGGGGGGATTGGGGAGGGTGGTGGCGAAGGGAAGGCGACCTCCGGGGAGGGCGGAGGGGAAGGGGAAGGGGGATGGTGAGACGCACATAAATGTAACAGAATAACACGAAATGAAAACTCTGCGGAAGGGGCGGGGGGAGCGAAGGACACGGAGCCGCCGCTGAAGCGAAGGGAATCCTCGCTAAATAAAGATGACGAAGGGTGGTGGTGGTGGGATAGGGGCGGCGGCGGAGGCGGCTTGGGCCTGAAACAATGCTTCTATCGCAAAATTACCCCTCGGGCTATACTTACACCCTTTTCTGTCGCGCTTTCTTTTAAGTCGAGGCTGCGTTTGTCTTGTTACAAAATAGGGGGAGGAGGAAATAATCTCGTTGATGAAATTGAATGGGAGAAAAATATTATTTTTTTCTTTTGTTCTTTTCGGTGTGCGCGGGGGGGGGGTTTATGTCGCGCAGGCTTGTTGGCTGAGCGTTAGCGAAGCCTTTGCTGTCATGAGGTGCAGGGAACTCTTTGGTTGTGTGTCTGTCTGTCTGTCTATCTATCTGAAATCACACACGTTTCTCAAAGATGGCAACTTCAATTGACTTCAAACTGCACACGAAGCATCAGTATACATCGGGTCGTATCGAGTTTAGTTTAGAAGTTAAATATAAGATGTTTGAAATAAGCGATCGTTTGATTTGAATTCGTAGTTTGGTGGCGGTAGGTTGGTAGCACGGCGCTCGAGGGGAGGGGGAGCGCAAGTGGCTCTTGCGCTCACCTGAAGACTTTGATACCTTCTCAGCAGTAATTAAAATGTCAGATAGTCAAACCGAGTGTTTTATTTTTAGTTTTAGAGTTGCGGACCTTAGCCTGCGAAGTTTCGCGAGTGTCCGATGAGAAGGAACGAAAGTGATATTTGGAATGGTTTACGTGTTTACTTACGTAAGCTGGAGGGGACGGGGGAAGTGGTTTGGGAGAAATGTGCAAAGGTAACTAATGTTTCGGGTTCATCTTGACAAAAGAAAACGAAAATGTTTTATGCCCAAAGATGATCGGAATCGAAATGGCAGAGTTATGTTCAAATGTTCAATAAAGTGTTAAATCGCCTCTGGCGGCCAAACGGTGCAACCCGAAGGGTTACTGGGTCGTACCTCGCCGAGACGATTAAAACGCACCCCTCGAACGTTCAATTTGGAGTTATCCCCCTCCGAATTGACAATTTGGTCGTTTTGGCACACTTTTACCCCTTTGGTTTCTATTAACTTTGCCATTTTGACTCTGATCGGATCTGAGCATAACACATTTCCTTTTTAATTTTGCAAGAAGAATCCAAATCTGGGATTATACCAAAAATTTGATAACTTTTAGCAAATTGTAATTTCACAAAATTTACATTGTAACTCAAAATTATGGTGTTCAGTCGAAAAACGACTAGAAGTCATTTTATCTTATAAAAAAGCATCTTTAAAGGCTTATTACACTTACAACTAATTTTTTCAATAACAATATACTTCCAAGGGTCCAAACAATATTAGAGCCATAGTCGCAACTTATTGTAGGATAAGCCGTTCAAAATCAGAACGAGATTTATAATTCTC